>NC_025703.1:6854206-6876504 GCF_000633955.1 Camelina sativa | reverse complement strand
GTGACAACACATGATGAATATCATACATGCCTAATCCTAATGGATCATTTACACATACTTCCTTAAGAACATCGCAAGAATAAACTCCTCACACGTAAAAATATTGACGTTTTCTTCCACACAACTTATATATAAAGCAATCACATCAATACCAATTCTTCATTCCCGTTCAAACACTATAAACCCTCCTAGAAACAGAGTTTGTTTTGTTTTTTTTCATTTTTGTTTTTCTAATGGATACTATGAATTCAATCAAGAACAGCTATGGCAAAGTTAACGAAGCTGAAGATTTAGCCTTGAAGAGGAAGACGGCAAAGCGATTTATCTACATGGGCCTGTCCGTAGCTGTTCTGGTGGCGATTATAATCAGCTCCGTCGTCGCCGTCGCTGTTCATAGCCGGAGAAACAACTCTCCTAAACCAAGACCGAATTCAACCCCCGAGTTGACTCCAGCCGCTTCACTCAAAACGGTGTGCAGCGTCACTCGTTACCCTTCTTCTTGTATCTCAAGCATCTCGAAGTTTCCAGCGTCCAACACGACGGATCCGGAGGTTTTATTCAAGCTCTCGTTGAAGGTTGTCGCCGACGAGCTCAATTCGATTTCCGATTTGCCGACGAAGCTCGCGGAGGGGACCAACGACGAGAGAATCAAATCGGCCCTCGGCGTTTGCGGAGATCTGTTCGACGACGCGATTGATCGTGTTAACGCGACCGTTTCCGCCATGGAGGTCGGAGACGGGAAGAATATTCTCAACTCGACCAAGATCGACGATCTCAAAACGTGGCTCAGCGCCGCCCTTACAAGCCACGACACGTGTCTCGACGCGCTCGATGAACTCGTCCAGATCAAAACCGATTACGCGAATTCGACAATCACGCAGAAGCTCAAATCCGCCATGGTTAACTCGGGCGAGTACACCAGCAACAGCTTGGCCATCGTCGCGAAGGTCCTCTCTACGCTAAGCGATTTCGGGATCCCGATTCACCGGAGACGACTCCTCAATTCGGCCGATTCGTTTCCCCATTGGGTTAGCCCACGTGTGAGACGCTTACTCCAAGCGAAGAATCTAACCCCAAACGTCGTCGTTGCGGCTGATGGCTCCGGCGATGTGAAGACGGTTAACGAAGCCGTGGCGAGAGTTCCGAACAAGGGGAATACGGTGTTCGTTATATACGTGAAAGCAGGTACGTATGTTGAGAATGTGCTTTTGGATAAGAGCAAGTGGAATGTTTTGATGTACGGCGACGGCCAGGAGAAGACCATTATTTCCGGTAGCAGAAACTGGGCCAAGGGCACTCCCACTTTTCAAACGGCGACGTTTGGTATATACTCTCTCATCTTATTTACCCGATTTTGATGAGTATTTTAGTGACTGTACTCTTTAGGCCATTTTTACCTTGATTTGGTAATAATTTAGATATCCATCCACCGTAACTTATTTTAAAACGCGGTCGTTTTTCATTTATGTTTAATACTTTGGACTTATTACGAGTTTACCCTTGATGCAGCAACCCAAGGCCAAGGATTCATGATGAAGGACATCAAAATCATAAACACCGCCGGACCAGAGAAGCATCAAGCGGTGGCATTCCGATCAGGAGCCGATCTCTCAGTTTACTACCAATGCTCATTCGATGGTTTCCAGGATACTCTCTACCCTCACTCTAACCGTCAGTTCTACCGTAACTGTGACGTCACCGGAACAGTCGATTTCATCTTCGGAGCTGCCACCGTCGTCTTCCAGGATTGCACTATCCGACCGCGTCAGCCGCTTAAGGGTCAGTACATCACTATCACTGCTGAAGGTAAAAAGGATCAGAATCAGAACTCTGGTACAACGATCCAGCGTTGTACAATCTCCCCCAACGGAAATGTAACTGCTGAAGTGTATCTTGGCCGTCCGTGGAAGGAGTTTTCGACGACGGTGATTATGCAATCGGTGATTGGGTCGTTCGTTAATCCAGCTGGGTGGCATTCGTGGGAAGACAATAAAGAGCCGCCTTCGACTATATTGTATGGAGAGTACAAGAATTCGGGGCCTGGGTCGGATGTGTCCAATAGAGTTAAATGGGCCGGGTACAAGCCTGTTATGTCTGATGCTGAGGCTGCGAGGTTTACCGTTGCCAATTTTCTCCGAGGTGGTGATTGGTTACCGGCGATGGGAGTGCCGTTTCAACAGACTTAATAATAATGATGTTATCAATTTATTTATTTTTTAAAATATTATTTCGTTCGTACTATTTTATATTTTAGATTATCTTAAGAAGCATTTAAAGATTTTTTTAGCTAGATATTCTTATTTTTAAAAATTCAATATATTCTTTTGTAACTTCAAAAAAATATATTTTATTTTTAAGGATTTCAGATTTCATGATAAGCTCCTCTATTACTATTAATGATTTGCATCATCAATTCCCATTATATCGTATGTATGTTATTAGTTTTGGTCTAACACGTAGTACATATATAAATTATGAATTTCAAATTTAACCGTTAAAACCAAAAATCGATGTAATCCTCTATATAATAAAACGGAAGTACACAACATTTTTTGGTAGAATATATAATTTTTATAAATTGGTTACAAAATAGACTATAGATTAAATATGGGTTGATTACAAAAAAAACATTATACATTAATTAGTCTAAAATTATAATATAAATAAAATAAATTTTAACGCGTGCTCTAGCACGGGTCGTAATCTAGTGTAATGGTAAAGTGTGAACTCACATTTGTTATCAAGCAGCTTTCAATTTGTCTGTTTCTACTTTCTAATAAGTATATTAAGACAAGATTAGATGAGGTCATTAATTAAAATGGTTCTAAGTTGTTAATATATACGTACCGAACATATCTATTTCTAGTTAAAAACTTCTGTTTTACACGCTTGAGGACACACAAAGAGAAATGAAGTAAAAATGGAGTCTTGTCGTGGTTGCCAGAAGTTGCAGCGATCATGGATATGGCAGTGTTTGAAGGTGGTGGACAGTTTCTCAATCATTTTAACGGCGATGCTTAAGTTTGTGGTGGGAAAGGCTCTGTTTTGGAACAGAGGATGTGAAGTGAAGTCATCATCGAGACGGATTTTGACTGGTATAAGTCAACGAAGAGTTTCGAAATTGCAACGTGACGTTGTACTCTGATCATTGTTACTCGCCGCTCTTGTCCGTAAATTCTACTGAGCTAGCCTAGAGTTCTCTTTAGGGCTTCTTTGGTCACAGCTGTGGAAGAACCATGTGAAGATTTTCGGGGTTTTGAGTGAGCTTGTTTCACCTGATGAATCTGTTTTGTCTAGTTTGAAAGTATGTGATGAGATGATCGCTGATTCGTTGGAGTATCTGAGGGAAACGATCGAACGTTTTGATGAGTTTGGAAGGTTACGACTGATGCGGAAATCGATGAGATTAGAGGGAAGTTGAGTTATGTGATCATTGTCTCATTGATCAAGAGACTTGTTTGGAAGGTTTTGATGAGATTATGGAGTTTGATTTCTCGAGTTACATGAGAAATATTAACATAATTAAGAGACTTAGAGATTCTATGAAGAAAGGAGAGAGCTTGTGAGCAATAGCTTAGCCATTGTGACTAAAATCTTTGGTGGATTGACCAAACAAGATGATAACAAGAGTGCACTTGGTTTTTTAGAGACAGAATCGAGTTTTCCGGATTTGTTTGGTAATGAGGACCGCAAAGGACTCATGATGACTTGCAACTTGACTCCTAATGTAAAGGTAGCCAAAGATGGAACTGGAAAGTACCGGACAATCAGCGAGGCTGTGGCTTCTGTCCCTGAAAAAATCAGTTCAAGATTCGTTATACACGTAAAGGAAGGTCATTATGTTAGAAATGTTAACGTGACGAAAATTATTGTAATGTACGGCGACGAGATCACGAAGACGGTCGTCTCCGGTAGCCTTAACAGGAACGACAAACCTAACATCATTACCTTTCAAACCGCCACTTCCTGTAAGTAAAGTTATTTCCGGTTTCACCCGTTTGGTTTGGTTCTAATAGGGACTGGTCATGTTTTGGTTTTGCAGCTGTTAATGGAAAAGGGTTCGTTGGTAGGAGGGATATTGAATTGACGCTTTGATTTACAAACATGGATGGTTAAAGCAAACACGTCACATGTGTACTCTAACAGAGTTTCTCTTGATAGTTCTTTGTAGTCCCCGGTTTAAGGGTTGTAAAGAACTATAGATGATTAAGACAAACAAAAATGTAGATTGAAAGCTCAATGAAACTCAACTGGATATAATTCATCATCTGACTAATACAAAAGTGAGAAGTTTCGTGCGATCCGTGAAAGAAAAGTCTTTTTAGTTTAGAGAACCGGAAGCAGACAAGCCTGAGAAATTACCCAACCAACCAGGTAAGATAAAACGGAAGCAAATGCCGGTTTATTTCTTCATAGACGACTGATGACGGCTTCAACCTCCTGAGGAGTGTAGAGGTGATAAGCTGGTGCAACTTTGGCAATGTCGACATTGTTTGGTGTCACCTAAACCAGAAATATAGAGTGTCAAAAAGGGCTAAACCAGAGTTGAAAGCAACAGGCTTTAAGTAAACAAGCTTGACATCAGTTCAGTACCTTTTCTTCCATTACTTGCTTTAGGATAGATACAGCTACTGTTTCAGCTTCTTGCAGAGTTAAATCCTGTAAAAGTCGTAAAATTGAAGTTCAACGAAAAAACCCAAAGGGATACTGTAAATGTACTTGGGACAGCCAAACAATCTAAGTTATTTTTACCTTGTTGAATTGCTCTTGGAGAGAACTATCAGCTCCTTCTGAGCCTGACCCAATTGCCTTTGCATTGCATTGCCAGAATGTTCCCGATGGATCTGTATAGTACCTGTACAAGATTAAGTTGTTTAACATTGTTGTATACCAATTTGAGATCATATAGACCGTTGGGAAATGAAATAAGCTACACAAATAAAAACTTACAGGCTCGGTCCATTTTCATCATGCCCAGCAATGAGAAGGGATACTCCAAATGGACGAGACTGCAAAAAGTTCGTGAGACTAAGCATAAGTACATTTACATAAAAAGGAGACCGTAGAGAACTAAACAATAACTGCTGAAACAATATGGAAGAGTTAGGGAGCTGAATCTATCAATTTACAACTAAAACTTAATCCCCAGTTCAAGGGCTATCTCTGGTAGTTGATCATAAATTCCAAGCATAAAGAAGTGAAATCCACTAAACATTTCCTAAGCTAGCAAGAGTAGTGGGGCAACTAATACCATTGACTCTTCCTCTCCTTCACCAAACCGTAAAGCCAGATCACACAAAGCTTGAGTTGTAGATTCTACAGTCATTGGCTCACCATACGAGAACCTGTGGTTCTGCACAACATAAAAATAAAATAGTTGGTAACAGAAAGAACTTTCGATGTAAGAAACAAAACAATGAGAAACAGAAAGTGAGATCTCACTTGAGTTTCTACTCGTGCATGCTCAACAAGTGTTCGCGCATCAGCAATCAGACCACTCATAGCACATCCTATATGGTCATCAATTTCCATAATCTTCTCAACACTGCTTGGCTCCTACTTAAAAGAAAAACAAAAAGCGACTGAGAAAGCAGTCACTATTATAGGTAGACTCTATCAGATTCTATCACACAGTGCCAAGTCAAAACTAAATTTGAAGAAAATTGTGAATGTAACAAAATCATGAAGGCACAGAAATAGCAAAGAAAATAGTACTTCTTAGATGCTAATAAATCAACCAGTTGGTATTGCTAAACGTAACAAATGTAAATAAAAAACAGGGGAAGTCACATGAGTCTTAGAGGTAAAATAGCAGGAGTAAAATTATATACCAGCAAGGTCGAGGTGATGCGCTTCTCAACAGCAAGAACAACTCCTTCTTTTGTCTTCACACCAATGGCAGTAGAACCAAGCTGCAACCCAAAAACCATTACAAACAAAAACCTCGAGGTTTAGTGGATACACAATCTAACAGAGTTATCCCCAACATAGCACACCACTAACTCGAGGAGAAGGGTTTTAAGAAACCAAATCCAAGAAAAAAATCAAACTTTGCTGTATATTATGGAGAAAGTACCTTGATAGCTTCAATGGCATACTCCACCTGAAACAGACGGCCTTCAGGTGAAAAGGTATTGACTCCTCTGTCATACTCAGTCCTTTAGATAACCCAAAAAAAAACACAAACTTGATCAACACAAACACCATAATTGCTGGGTTAAAATCGAACCCAGAAACAATAACACACGATTACGTCGAAATCGAAGGAAGAAACATTTTTACCTAGTGAGAAACATCTTCTTCTCGATTTCGATCTGAAATTAAACCTCAATGTCTGCACAAAAAAAAAAAGGCTATAAACCCTAAACATTTCACAGATCGAAGAAGAATACAGAAACAAAGAACTTGTATGGAAGCGAGAAAGCTTTACCAGCTGAATTGATCTACACGAATCGAAGATACAACTCTTCTTCTTCTTCTTCGTCTTCCCAGTTTGCTCCTTTCTAAGCTTCCGGAGAAGCACTCTTGAGCAACAAGTTAGAATTAGATGAACACTTGGGCCTTTAATGGGCTTAAAGATCTCATCAAACGGGCCTTCAATTAGTCTAACATTATTATAACTAGTTCCATTACCTATTTTTTTTCACTCGTAGTCGACTAGTCGTAGTCTCGTAGACGTATGTTTATAGTAATTAAATAACAGACTATATGAAGATAACATTGATAATTACGGTATCGACTTTTTATAATCCTAGTTGGTTATATAAAATTAAAGTAATTATAAAATTGGAGTGATCGTACGATTCATGATAAGTTAGGCCACCACTCCGGGATGATTTTAGTGGACAACGATTCTAGAAAATTGATATATAAACTTTAGTGACGTATTTAACATCCTAACCTCCTGAAACATAGACCACAAATATATAGTATTTAGTATCTAATAATTTATAGACTACTGATCGAGTAATCAATTAGCATTATCTATCAACACTATATTTTTGGCTTAAGCTAGCGACAAAAAAAATTAAAATTGATTTGTGGAAGTGTAAAGCAATTTTGGAAGTTTTCTCCAACGTTACGTGACCTACTCTTATCTATGATTCCACCATTTAAGTTTATTTATTTATATAGTAGTACCATATTTGTTTTGGTTAAAAATGTCCATGATGAACTATTAAGGATTCCAAAGTTGTTGATGACTCAGAAACTTGTCAAAATTTGTAGTTTCTTTTTTAAAGAACACAAATGAAAATAAGATTCGCATAAGCTTATTTAATTTGATGGAAGAATATTCGTTATCATGTATAGTTTGGTTGTATAATTAAACCAGCGAGATAATATTACTATATGGCAAGTAATAACAACTTATTGAGCTTAGGAAGAGACAGAGTTTTCCAAAGAGTACGACGACGACGACGATGTCTCCATGTTTAGCCAACATTAGTTTAACCAGTCATGAGTCACCAATTATTTGACATGTGCAATAATTCTTTGTGATGACTTTTATGGATATACTGACACGTGCTACGATTGATTATATAATAAATTAATTCGCGTCACTGGACGGCACCATATAAGTAACTTCTTGTCTAAATAATCCGATTGGGCAAAATAGCCATTGCATACATTATTTTTGGAATTGATGTAATGACATAATAATAATAGTGCAGATAGAAAATAATCTTCAACTAATATAGTGATGTTTCTACAACTGATTTCAAATGATTTGAGTCTAGACAATTATTTAACTAAAAACAGACCTAAATGACTAGACATACACATGAATATGTGTAGATAAATTCAACGGTTTCTCAGTGGTTCATTAACGTAAGAAGAAGAAAAACGAAACCATTAGAAGAACCCCACGAAAAAGACAACTAAACCAGTTAACAAAGGAGACCACTCTTATCGGCTATTATTTAATCTGCATCTTGCGTCTAAAAAAACAACTCAGATTATAAATTCATAATTAAACAACTCAGATTCAACCAGTTATCGGAATCCTATTATAATTATTGTTGTTTAAGTATATATATATTTTGTTTTCAAAGTTCTTGAGACCTATAAACCAAACACTTTGTCCAAAAAGAAGAGATCAAAGTTTCTTCTGGGAAAAAGAGAATCGCAAAGGCTATGATGGCCTATTCAACTAACCTTAGTCTTCCTCTTAAAACACCATGTTTTGTTCCAAAAACATTAAGATCAAAGACTTTGATGATGCTTCAACAGAGTCAAGTTCAAGTTAAAGCCAAACAAGTCACAGTTTCACAGCCTCAGCCGATCAGATACCCCACCAAGAACACCGTAAGATCCTCGTCTTTCTTGCTTTAATTCTTGATTTCTTGAAAGTTTAGACACAACCCATTTGGCAAAATATGGTTTTTGAAATTCGGGTTTTTGTTTTTTTCTTTCTCTTTCTTGAAACAGGTCTTTGAAGATCCGACGCAAGGGATCATTTGTTACACAGATGATAATGGAGAGGTCATATGTGAAGGATACGATGAAGGTCCTCGTTGTCCCACACAGTGTCCGATGGTAGCTTCTTACTCAAGGTACGATAAAGTTCCTAATCCTAAATTATATATAATCAGATCGATCTTGTTTCCGATGTTATTAATAATAATTGGATTTGGTAAAACAACAGAGAGGTAGAGATTCTTGATCTTCTGCAAAGAAGTTATCAGGAACTGAGCGGTGCAGAGAAAGATGGCCAAGAACAGATAATTGCTTCAAAACCAGAATTAAAGATGATCAACTGGAACAACTTTGACTTTCTCTAACTCTCTTTTTTTGTTTTCTTTCTAAAACTCAGAACCTGTTCTCTCTTCAAAATAGCTTCTTGAATAAAGAATGTACAGACCAAAAAAGGCTGTGAAAGAAGCAGCGATTTGCTTCTTTCTTGTTTCGATCTTTTGTAAGAACACAAGCATGAATATATGTCCAGATTCTGAATTCAATCTTTTCTGAAGTTTTATGACAAAGAAAAGGGTATGAAGATGAAGCATATAACAAAAGAATCTTTCATAAAATCATAACACATTAAAGCAAAGCTATACACAAGAGAAATGTCTCTCTTTCTTTTTTCTTTTTTTTTTGTACAGAGAGGATAAAAATGAAATAATCTCACATCTTTCTGAGGAATGTTCAAGACAATCTCCTAAGTCTCTACAGTAACGACCCAAAATCTAAAAAATAACAGCAAACAAAATCGATATCTGACAGCAACCCAATCTTCCAATAAATGAATAAATTATGTGTTCCCAAATACCAAATTCTATACAAGACCCAAAACACACTTTTCAATATGATGATTCCTTATATCACTCTGCTTGTGTACCGGCTTGAGAGGTTTCTTCAGGTTGATCAGATCTGGAGTCATTAGCAACGACAGTAGGTGGAGACCATTGATCAGGGACCATGAGGAAGTACGTTGTCATTGCCTTTCTGAATCTTCTCTTGTATTGCTTTGGAGAAATTACGGTTGGTGCTTCATTCTTTGGTCCTCCTAAGATTCCTGTAAATTTCACCCAAGACTCTAGATGCTTGTCCCATGTGTACTGCCTTAAGAAGTCGATAATCCCCAGAACTAGCTCGTTCTTTTCTTCATCCACGCCTACTAGTAACGAATAATCCATCACATCACCCAACTGCAAACACGTAAAATATATTTATTGACAAACCTTATCAAAGAGTAGTGAATATTATATGGTTTGCAGAATAGTGAAGATTATATGGTTTGCAAAGCGTAAAACTCACTGCAAGAAAAGCAGTATCGTTCCAGACTGCTCTTTCCAACAATCGTTT
The DNA here is from genome assembly GCF_000633955.1 of Camelina sativa. Taxonomy (NCBI): domain Eukaryota; kingdom Viridiplantae; phylum Streptophyta; class Magnoliopsida; order Brassicales; family Brassicaceae; genus Camelina; species Camelina sativa. The sequence goes on along the minus strand of NC_025703.1, from coordinate 6,866,697 downwards.
TGCTTTGTTACCGACGAAAATGGGACAAGTTGGCATTGCTTCAATCAAGTTTTGATCCAGTAAGACTTTGTTGCTCCCACTAGAGTCAGGATTGTAGCGAGCCCGGGAAGATCCTTTGAGGTCATAAAGCCGTTTCACAGTTCTTCCAAACAGAAGATTCTCCATAATCAGAACATCCATCTTTGTTTCTTTCCCGCTCTTAAGTTGCTTTGTTGCGACCTATTGACACAATACATATTTTCATCAATAATGAATCAAACTGACCGGGAAATCTCCCAACTTAGCTATTCATACCTGATAGATTCCCAAGATTTTTGCCAGGCAGGTTGGGCTTTTCGTGCTGATAGACTCAGATAAGTATTTGAAGTAAGCAGGTGCAAATTTGATGAATGATTCCAATTCTGTCTTGGTGACTTGCTTGATGATAAATCGATCATCCAGGGTTTTAGCGAAGAAAACATTACTCTTGCCACCTTGAGCTCCCCATTTTTTACATCGGCTAAGAGACCTTATAAACTCAAGTTCTGAAGGGAGACATATACCCCGCAGCGCTTCAAACCGTTTTGCATAGTAACAAGTAACTGTGTACTTCACTTTTCCAAGAGTACCATCCTCTCCATATGAAACTCGAGCATGTAAAGCTTTTGTATATAATAGTGGGTCCAGAAGCAGTGAGCTACTGCGAGACGAGGACATTGAAAGTATGCTCTCATCAACTGAACCATTACTTCTGCTAGGGTCAAAAATAGTGTCATCAACTGGGCGAGGGATATTCAGTTCGGAAGGATATGAAACCAGAGATTCCCCTTCAACAGAAGTTTGGCGTTGGTATTCGGGTGACATCAAGGCGTATGCAATCATACTCGTAGGTTCATCATCATAAACCGGAACCACAATATCATTCAAGCCTACGGGCAGAAGTAGCCTTGGTCCACCTTGAAGCTCTGCCTCTCTAAAAGATGATATATAGATAGGGCTATGCTCGCCAAATTTATCAAGCTTCTGAGAGCTAAGCAAGAAATTCTTATTAATGGAACGGTAGAAATTCAGGAATGGCACACTTAACCAGCTTACCGAGTCTTCTGAATTCTCATAGTTCTTACTTAGCACTGCAGGGGAAACTGGATAGGCCACCTTGAATTCATTTTGCTGTTCTGGGAGATTTATAGGCTTTAGCCCCTCTGAGATTGGAGGGAAAGTTGAGAAATTTGACATGGAGGAAGGAGGAAGCAAGACCTTATTGTTGACTGGAATCTCCACAGATGTTTGACGTTCGCCTATCCATGCTGCATCAAGAGTGGCTGATAGATTTTTCATAACTATCTGGCCATCAGACTGTGTTCGGCGAACATCAAGTTTATTTTCCAGAGGACAAGATGTATCTGGTAAGGTCTTGCTTGGAGAAACTTCTCCCCCATCATCCTTTTCCTGATTCAGATCTGGATTTGTATCCGCTTCCTTCTGAACATTATGTAAGGAGCCAGTGTCGCCAGGAGAATCACCATCAGGATTCAGATTAACCTCTGAGCCAGTAAGAAGGGAATTGTTCTCAGCATTCATCTCGGGGAGCGTCTGGCTCTTAGCCAATGGAGGTTTCTCAAAGTCTCTCTTTGTGTCATCACTATTCTCAAGCTTATGTAAAGTTGATGCATTAATCAAGCGGTGATCCCACATGTATGACTGAAAAAGCAGTTGTCTGCGAATCCGGTATAGCTCAAGAATGTCCACGAGGGGTTGGCCTTCCTTCCCCTCCCTGTGCAACATCTTTCGCATATTCTCCTGAAAGAAATGTAAGAATAGTTACAAAACGGACCTTGTCTTGTTTTGGCTATTTTCACTCATTTGCTAAAAGACATAAAACCAATTTGTTTTGCATCTCTGAGTTTTAGATACTCTTTAATATAAAAACATAATTTATCACCTCAAATTCTGCTTTCTCTCTTTGCAACACTTCTTCGAGTTCACCAATTCGACGTCTGAAACCTTTCTCTGCAATTTGACTAATAGCGTTTAAAACTTCAGAAAACAGAAGCTCTGCTCTCTCTATCACCTGTTTAATAAAAACGACAGAGAACTCAGTCAAGTCAAAGTATTTGATTTCAAATCTGCATCTAAGAAGATCACAGGTACTTTACCTCGTCTGTCTCTCTCTGTATCCAGTCCTGATTCTCATAATTGAAACTAAGAATTGATGGTGGAAGGTAGACCGAATGAACATCTATAGTAGCGTAACGGAAGCAAGCAACCATGTTCCCAAAACTGCACGGGCACAACTTGTTAGGAAAAAAACACAGACTTTTAAATAAGACAATTTTTAAACAATGAAATCATTTGGCCTGAGGAGGACGCAAGAAAATAAGTACCCATAGAAGCGAAGACAATCTCTATGCAGAGAATGGCCACAACAAGCTACTCTACTAGCAGCTGCGTGATTTGAGAAACTGAGCTCCAGAAACTTCCCAAACGATAATCCCCATGCAGCATCAGACATAACCACTCGTAGAGTAGCTGGAGGGAAGCCGTTAGGTCGCGGACATCTCAGGCATCTATGCCACATCCAGATTTTCCCCTCCTTTTCACCAGGTAAGAGATAATCTTGGAGCTTCTTGACAGATATTGTAAGGCTACCTTGTCGATGAGTGTAACAGTGAACGTGAGCTTCTGATGGCATCTCACATGACCGGCATCTGTAACTCTGAAAATGTTTTGAGCATGCATTTAGGTAACCAAATTATTATGCAAGCTGTAACTGAAATGTTAAACCTTAAAACAAAAAAAAAAAAAAAAAAACTCACCTGATCAAACAAATGATCTCTCAAGAACCGTCCCAAGGGTTTATCAAAACTACCATAGTATTTTATTCGAAAGAGGTGAGACCTCTCACACACAGTTCCTTTCCACACTGATCGGGACGATAGAGAAACCAAAATGCTCTGGTGGTCAGAGGGTGACGGGGGAAATTCTTCTTTTTGAGATTGTGTTTCCTTTGGTTTCTCAGTGTTTTGTTGTTGGACCGCTGAAAGCTCTGAACTATTGTCTTGGTTTTCGACCATAATGCTCGTACCAGTTTGAGAGATCTTTCGCACAAAGCCTTGCTCAGATGAATGTAAGGAATTATCCATTGTTTCATCTGCCACAACAATTGGGTTGCCTTTGTCAGCTGGTGTGTCCACCGGTAAAGATCTTCCAGACAAATCTGATTTTATGCTCTCTGTCACACGTTCAGGCAAATTCAGTGAAACATTATGGCGTGAAAAGACGAAACTCGGGTTTGTTTCTCTAGTCTGCCAGCCTGAACCATTGGGTATCATAGGATCTATATCCTTCTGGATGGATAGATTGGCGGTGGTCGAAAGCAACTCTGATACTGGGACACTGTTTGCTCGTTGTGGTTCAGCACAAGATAGCATTGTCGGAGATTTTTCATATGTTGAGACCGTGAAACCTGGCACAGTAGATATTGAACGTTCAATGCTCATAGATTTATCTGGAAGTGCAACCGTAATCGGGGAATTCAACGGAAGTTCTGGTGAGGCTCCCTCATCAGCAAGAAATGATGTCTCGAGCGCCAAATGATAAGCTGCAAAAACTCCATACTGGACCACGTGCTTCACTTTTTTCAACTCATCTTCATTTGCACCCCTAAGTAATATCTGAAGGAGAAAGAACATTAAAAAAAGTAAGAAGTAATATCATGAGGTAATCAGATTAAAAACAAAGTTTCTGTATATTAAATTCTAATAGTTGGGAGTGCTTACTGTAAAGCCTAATGGCTTTGGACAATTCTCAAAATACATCAATGTCTTCACCACTTTCTTTCCAACTTGACCAGTTGAACCATGTTCTTCAAGAAACCTATCAACCCGAAAATTCTCACAGTTACCCAGCTTTTGAGAGGAGAGGTGGTCTACTGAAGGTATTATTTGAGCACCAGTGCAGCGAGCAATGCGTTCTAAAAGTGGCCTCTTGATATTTAGAACAAGAGATATGTCTTTAGCTAGAAGATACTCTTGCGCAAATCTAGAAACTGATTTTTCGACTAGTAAAATATTTGGACGTTCCGCGTGAATCTTTGCAACAGCCATCTTTAGATGATCCTTTTCCTGAAAACCAAAATATGTGTCAGTAGAAGGGTCTAGGCATAGACAAGAGAATCCATTTTCCAACCACCAACGAGAAGAAAAGGAAACATGTAAGTGGCAGGCAATTTTCACCTGTTGCAACAAAGTATCAAAACTTGATAACTGATTTGAGACCCTTTGATATTCAAGTCCACCGCCTAGAATCAATATTCGAGCTTTCTCAATCTTTGCACTCATTCTCCTATGGGCCACATTTTTCTTGCAAACAACTCCTTTGACCACCTTGCTGTAAAGTAATACACGAAATGGATTACCAAAGAATGAAACTTCAGAAATATCCAGATGACATGATGAAAATACACAGTGCGTGAAATGAAGCACTACGGACTCGACAGCAGTATTTTGAGATTAAATGTTTTTGCNACCATAGTATTTTATTCGAAAGAGGTGAGACCTCTCACACACAGTTCCTTTCCACACTGATCGGGACGAGAGAGAAACCAAAATGCTCTGGTGGTCAGAGGGTGACGGGGGAAATTCTTCTTTTTGAGATTGTGTTTCCTTTGGTTTCTCAGTGTTTTGTTGTTGGACCGCTGANGATAATCTCTAACCAGCTCTCTCTGCCCTCTTCATCGCTCACAGGGATGTTCTCAACTTGCAAAAGTTGGNTTGGTTTTCGACCATAATGCTCGTACCAGTTTGAGAGATCTTTCGCACAAAGCCTTGCTCAGATGAATGTAAGGAATTATCCATTGTGTCATCTGCCACAACAATTGGGTTGCCTTTGTCAGCTGGTGTATCCATCGGTAAAGATCTTCCAGACAAATCTGATTTTATGCTCTCTGTCACACGTCCAGGCAAATTCAGTGAAACATTATGGCGTGAAAAGACGAAACTCGGGTTTGTTTCTCTAGTCTGCCAGCCTGAACCATTGGGTATCATAGGATCTATATCCTTCTGGATGGATAGATTGGCGGTGGTCGAAAGCAACTCTGATACTGGGACACTGTTTGCTCGTTGTGGTTCAGCACAAGATAGCATTGTCGGAGATTTTTCATATGTTGAGACCGTGAAACCTGGCACAGTAGATATTGAACGTTCAATGCTCATAGATTTATCTGGAAGTGCAACCGTAATCGGGGAATTCAACGGAAGTTCTGGTGAGGCTCCCTCATCAGCAAGAAATGATGTCTCGAGCGCCAAATGATAAGCTGCAAAAACTCCATACTGGACCACGTGCTTCACTTTTTTCAACTCATCTTCATTTGCACCCCTAAGTAATATCTGAAGGAGAAAGAACATTAAAAAAAGTAAGAAGTAATATCATGAGGTAATCAGATTAAAAACAAAGTTTCTGTATATTAAATTCTAATAGTTGGGAGTGCTTACTGTAAAGCCTAATGGCTTTGGACAATTCTCAAAATACATCAATGTCTTCACCACTTTCTTTCCAACTTGACCAGTTGAACCATGTTCTTCAAGAAACCTATCAACCCGAAAATTCTCACAGTTACCCAGCTTTTGAGAGGAGAGGTGGTCTACTGAAGGTATTATTTGAGCACCAGTGCAGCGAGCAATGCGTTCTAAAAGTGGCCTCTTGATATTTAGAACAAGAGATATGTCTTTAGCTAGAAGATACTCTTGCGCAAATCTAGAAACTGATTTTTCGACTAGTAAAATATTTGGACGTTCCGCGTGAATCTTTGCAACAGCCATCTTTAGATGATCCTTTTCCTGAAAACCAAAATATGTGTCAGTAGAAGGGTCTAGGCATAGATAAGAGAATCCATATCCAACCACCAACGAGAAGACAAGTAAATATGTAAGTGGCAGGCAATTTTCACCTGTTGCAACAAAGTATCAAAACTTGATAACTGGTTTGAGACCCTTTGATACTCAAGTCCACCGCCTAGAATCAATATTCGAGCTTTCTCAATCATTGCACTCATTCTCCTATGGGCCACATTTTTCTTGCAAACAACTCCTTTGACAACCTTGCTGTAAAGTAAAACACGAGATGGATTACCAAAGAATGAAACTTCAGAAATATCCAGATGACATGATGAAAATACACAGTGCGTGAAATGAATCACTACGGACTCGACAGCAGTATTTTGAGATTAAATGTTTTTGCTTCTATTACCTATCATGTGGGAATCCAGAAGCTAAGCACTTTACTTTGACATAGCCACCAGGATCCATTCCTCCACTTTTGCTCATATCAGGCTTTAATAAGTTAGCAGCCTCCCAAGAGAGAGAGGTGATAATCTCTAACCAGCTCTCTTTGCCCTCTTCGTCGCTCACGGGGATGTTCTCAACTTGCAACAGTTGTGCAAGCAAAGCCCTAAAGTGCCCATCAACCACATTCTTCATAGCCTTCTTGTGCTCTTCAGTTGTTCGATCCTCGCCACGGTAATCTCCACTTCCAAAGCTAGTGGAAGGTCGTAAGTATCCCCACTCACCTGAGGCATCTCCCTCATTATCTTCCTCATCAAACAAAGCACTTTCTCTCTCATCTTCTTCATTTTCTGGATCAGGTGGAACCCACAAAAGTCCATTGTTCTCGAAATCCACCGGTTCTGCCACTTGATCATCTGAAATGTCTGCTGGAGAAGGAGCTTCACATTCTTCACGACCATCATGCTCATCTTTCTTGTGTAGCTGTTCTGCTCCTTCCCGAATCAGTGATTCAAGACACTGATCAATGAGTGGAGAGCTGCTTAAACTTTTCTGGTCAGCGGAGAGATGCTTACAGGGGCCATCATCAATGCTCATCTCATCATATTCCAAAGGACCATAATATTCATTAGCTCGAGGAGAATGACACGTCTCAGCATACTCGTCGTACTCATCATCACTCCTGATGCAGACAAGAAAACAATAAATAAGTTACCCAAACAAGACTGTGAATCTAAAGTACCCTGATTTCCTAGTTTTGACACAGAAAATAAGTTGTGTTTACATACTTCACAAGCCGAAGAAATATTTTGATCGACCTCTACCCTGGAATAGCATAAAAAGCGTGGTCAAAGGCCACAGGACCTACCCTAGAGCTCGTTTGAAGAGTTTAATAAGCTTCACTCTTACTAATGAGACCAAAGAGAAGTGAGAGAAAAGGAGTACCTATTTAGAGCAAAGCGAGAAGGATCTTCCACATCAGTGGCAATGCAGCTGCTCCTCCTTGAAGTTTCTTTGCCTTGCCTGGTTGTGCTCGTCTCCATCGAAGAAACCCCGTGCAAGTTGACATCAGAACTATGTTGAGCCCTTTGATAAGGACCAACTAGTCCTGGCATGGAGCCAAGAGCAAAGCTACTACTATTGGCAGTTGTACTAGTCTTTGAGCTAAGAAGACTTGTCTCTGAAGGTGAAGTGCTAAGTTCAGTGATATGCGAAACATGCGGTCCACCATCACCGTGCTCCCATTGCCTGAAACAATAATTGCAAACACGGATCCTCTCCCACTCCTCACGGGGAGTTCTCAAGTCGGTGGTGGGAACAAAAGGTATAGAGTTAGAAGTACACTTGCCACAGAAAACTCTGCCACAGAGACGACAATGGTGCCTACGATTGATGAGGGTAAACTGAGAATCACACTCGTAACATACACGACAGCTCTGATCAGGCATCCAAAAATCCCTGGACACGGTAGCTGGCTCGGATCGCCAGGGGAGCCAGGATTTGACCAGACTCACAATCTCAGAGAATGTCCTATTACTATCTCTTGTACCCATCTAAAATCTTCCAAACCTTCCCAACCATCATGCTAGGACGGTCATGGAAAGTCTAGAATCCAAATAATAATAATAAAAAGCTCAACAACACCCTAAACAAATGGAAAACCCTTTAAAAAAAAAATCCAACTGCTACTGTAATCTCCAGCAAAATAAATATATATAATCTCAATCAGATTGGCTCGTATCGATTCATCCTTCTTCGAGAAAACTCAAGCACATACCGATGGTCTATCATTCTCCAAAAAGGCTGATTATAGCAAATCAAGAGACCCCTTTGAGCTTCACCTCTCTCACTGAAAATCAAAACAACACATATACCAAAGTTAAAATGCTAAAAAATTGGTTTCAACATGAAGACATCAAAACGATCTAATTCGCAGATTAACACAAACACCAATCATATTTAAAAAAAAAAAAAAAAAAAAAAAAAAAAAAAAAAAAAAAAAAATCTGGGGGTCGATCAAAGAAACCTTCGTTCTGTTTTTCTAAAACATATTTTTCCAGGGATATGCAACGGCGACTTAAAATCAAGCAAAACCTAATAATTACCAGAATATGGAAAAATTCAAAAAAAAAATCTCACGATCATGATGAATCACAAAAAGAGAAGGCGAATCGTTTTCGTGAAAAAAAAAAAAAAATGTTTACCCTAAAACTCATCTGAATTGAACGAATCGAATTTTACCTTTGAGCAGAGAAAGCTAATTCAAGTCACACAAGAAGATCGTCGTCGTCGTCTTCAATACTCGAATTTTGAGGGATTGTTTCTTCTTTCCCCCCTTTGATTTTTTTTTTTTTCTTTCGAAAAATTAAAATTAAAAAAATAAATAAAAAACAAATGAGAAAATTTGGAGGTATTGACTGATATGATATATTCATGTTTTTCTGTGGCAGAGAAAGCGACATCGTCGCGTCAATAATCTCAGTCACACGGATCATAGCCTACACCTTCCCGTACCCAATTAAAAACTCCGAATTTAATTTCTTTTTTTTTGTTAACTGCGTAATATATGTGTATGTTTTTATTGGCCCACGGAATGTAGAATATGGTCCCAAAAAAATACATACATTCCATAATTAGGATTTATATAAATTATTATGAATTTAATTAGACAGACGCGTTATTAGTAATTACTGACAACTACTACTACAAATCAAAAACTTTTTTATATAAAGGAAAATATAGAGGATTTTATTCCTGAAAATAGCTTCTTTTTATTTTAAATTTCATACTTTTATTGTCCTATCATATATGTAGATATTGTAAGACTTTTTTATTAAACTCCCATTAATATATAATTTTTTTTGTTATTTGTTTGAAACATTTTTTGCAATCTGATTAATTCGTGATGTTTTTTCCACCCAAGAAAAAAAAAAGTCAATTAATAATGCAAATATCCTCATTGAGATGTATATGTTTTTTTAATTTCGTTTTTTCTCTAATTATTTTTTTGTATATTAAATATTTAGACGGGAAAAAAATAAATATAAGAAGACGGACACAAGGCATTTCCTTTCTTTAATTTAATCCTCGTGAGTTTTTTTACTTTGTTTCAAGAAGCCAATCAAATACACCCATGTGTCTTTCTTTCTTCACAAGAAGTTTTTTTTATAAAAAAGAACGTTATCAACAAATACCAGTCCTTGATCACTCTTACATTTTAAACTATTTTCGATTAAATAGTTAAAAGATAACCAAAACATCGACTAGTCATTTCCGTTTTCGTAAGCAATTTCTTATTCAACACAACCTGTCATACTTATTTTACAACTATATTACCCATTTCAAGGTCACACCCAAAAAAATATGGTGGAGATAATATAGTATGATATATTTATCGTTTAGTTATCACAAACACGCATTTAGTCAATTAACCATTTCGGAAGGCAACAAACATAGGAACAAGATGCAATCATTGACAGCTAGAAAGGTAGACTAGTTTCATCATTTGGTTTGGATACGAAGTTTCCTTATCTAATTATAGATATTAGATACACAAACATAAAATTTGTTTGTGTTCTTTCTTTGGGTAATGCAACATGAGCCTATCCCGTTCCGACATGCGTCCAATATATACTACGTTGATGTTTTTAACTTTTATTTTTTTGTTTCATGTACACATGACATGATGAATATATTTCGGTGGATCAGATATATTATTACGTTGAATATATTTTTGGAAGTAATTGGTACCATAATTGCCCTTTAATTTTCTTGCCATATTTTGAGTCATGGTTTTGGGCCATCTAGAGAAGCTTGAAGTTTAGTGGACTCATCTACATGCCCAATATGTTTTGTATGTATCTGTTTAACTTAAAAACAGGTTTATTTGTGACTTGCGACAACACAAAGAAAAAGACAAGTGCATAATCCGTTTTGGCACAAAGCAAGATATTGTGAAAAAAGTTAGGCGCTGTTTAATTGCAATTTGTACTTTTTATCAGTTATAAAAATTATAATTGAAACCTTATATTTATTTATATATTAAGTATGTAGACAAGCACCAATAATACAACCCTCCCAATTTAAATCTATGAGTTTATCTTTAGACAATCTTTTTTGGGGGTCAATCGCAAGCATGCTAATCTTATATGTCTCATTCCAATTTCTTAAAAATGTCCCCAAAAAGTGTCTTTTTAATAATTCTATAAATTAGGATCACTCACACGTAGTAGAAGGTAGAATGGGATGTATCACTAATTGTCCCTTTGCACACCAATAGAGATATACGTGCTTGCAAAATAATATTAGGCTACCTAATACTTCAAATAAAGTACTTCATACACTAGGTCATAATTCGGTTTAATTAAACTAGCGATATTTTTAAAACTCGTCTCTTGTTTGTCAGTAATCGATACATGAACCTGGTGCTTATACTAACAGAAAAAGGGCACAAAAAGTACCCCCAAAAAAGGTTAGATATATTGGACCGTTTGTGTCATCTAAATTGGATTTGTAACAGATGATGTACACTTAGGAACAAACCCACCATTTATAAACTGTTTAAAGTGCATACGTCAAAAAGTGTCATTTAAGCATTGAAAGCTCTTCGACTAAGGCAATCTACATGGAAAATACTGTCTTTTGACGAGTGTTACCATGCCATGATGATACGGGGACTAGAAACATTTCAAACGAAATAGTTCGGTTTTGAATGTTAAATCTGAATGAATCGAGATACATATATAGGTTTAATGGTAACAAATATAACGATACTAACTTCTGCTAGATGAATGCACAAAATTCAAATCCGGAATCATAATTTTGTTATCTGGTATAAGAAAAGCGTTTCTGTTTATATTTTAAACATGTTTTTTTCGGTGATCTCATCAAATAATATAACTCAACTTGCTGTTTAGTATCAATTCGGGATCCGTCAGCTACGAGAAAGGTTCAATATGACAAAAGTTTGCTATTATTCAATTAAAGTGTGTAAATTAATGGGACAAATAAAAAACCTAACTTTTACTTCATATGATTAAAGAAAGGAACTCGAATATGTAATTAAGACAGAGACAAAAGGGTGATGATGTCTGACACTTATCCGCCTAATTAGACCTAAAACCTGTGACACAATCTTCGTCGACTTCAACTTCATTTACACAACAGTGACGAGTGACGACCAAATCTCATTTTATGTAATTGATAACACATAATTAATTACAATGTTATATAGAATCATACGTACCTCTTTTTATCCTAGTGTAAAATGATACACTTCGATCTTTTTAATAACTCAATCACGACGCACGATATATATCAGTATACTATACTGTATACGTATATCAATTTTAATTGCGTCTAACAATTATTCAGTTGGTGTGATATATTTAACTATTAAGCTAGTATTGACTCAATTGTTTATGTGGTTGCTGATATTGTGTGATCTAATTACAACAAGAAAAGTGACCATATGTTAAACGAAATCTGTGTGAATATTTTTGCCATCAAAAGTTGTTACTGACAGTGTTTATTTCCTCCGATCCATTTCATAACAAGTTTAGAACTAAATTATGTTTCACAAAAAAATATATTGTATAGTACTTTCAAAGCAATTTTTATTATTTTTAATTTATTAGTCAGAGAGACTATATATTATATATTTATATATAGTGTAATAATAATGCTATTATAAAAAACTCTAAATGATTTTTGCCTGTTATTTCTATAATTAGCAACGGTGTGAGTGTGACATGCGCACAAGAGGAAATACAACTCAAATTTGATTGAGCAACTTCTCAAGCTACCTAGAGCCCTCTACCATGCTTACTAAAATAAAAATTATAAATGTCGTATATATTTTTTTCTTCTCCAAAGATTGTCATTAGGACTTCACATTAAACATGTGGAAGAAGACCTTGATCAGATCGATATATTAGTAGTTCACATATCAATGTACACAAATAAATCTATAAAATAACTCGACATCACATGCATATAAATTAATAATCATTCAAATTCGATGATTCAAACATATATAATATAACGAGTCCTTTCTCCTAAACCACGTGGAATTAAAAATGTGATAAGAACTTAATTAATTGCTTTGAAGATTAAGTTGACTTAAATTAATCACAAACGAACAAAGTAAGTAACTTCCACAAATCGGTTGTGCATATAAACCCCACTTTTAATCCATTTGTGTCGACCAAATCGAATCAACAAAAAAAAAAA
>NC_025703.1:6851792-6853700 GCF_000633955.1 Camelina sativa | reverse complement strand
GAATCGAATCTGTCCAGCGGAGACTATGGTGAAGATTCATCCCGATGATGTGACGACAACCTCCGGCGCTGGAGAAGAAACAATTTCGCCGTACTTGACGACGGAGCCAGAGAGTTTCACGATTTGGATGAAGTCGTTGGTGTTCAACACAAATGGCTGCACCGTCTTCAATTCCAAAGGAAGGATTATTTATCGTGTAGACAATTATAATTCTAAGAGCTGCCGTGAAGTTTATCTCATGGATTTGTCCGGTCATGTCTTGTTTACCTTACGTAGACAGGTATACACACACGTCCCTCTCTTTTTTTTCATGCAATGATATAAAATATAGAGATAAATAAAACATTTATTCACTTCTCAAAACTAATTAAGTTGTTTTTTGCGTGTGTGTGTAGAAATTTGGATTATTCAAGACTTGGGAAGGATATAGATCATCATCGGAAACAGCCGAATCAACAACAAAATTAGAATATTTTCGCGTGAAAAATAAAGTTTTTCAGATTCCGAATAAAGATTCATCGTCTTCGTATAGAGTCGTCACGGGATCGTGTAGAAACGATGAACAATATTGTTATAAGATGGTAAATCGCGGAGAAAGTTTAGCGATTGAGGACAATTGTGGAAAACTATTGGCAGAAGTAAAGAGAAAACAATCGAGGAATGGTTTGAAGTTAGGAGAAGATGTTTTGACGATGACGGTGGAGTCACAAGTTGATCACTCTTTCATCGTTGGACTTGTTTTAGCTCATAGCTTAATCAATTGTATACTGTAAAAAGTGAATACTTTACTTAACCATTGCTACGATAGTAAACTGATGAGATTTTTGGGTTGTAAACTAGCTTATAAATTTTTAGCTTCCACTAGTTTTTTTGGAGTTGTTACTTATAAAAGTACACAACATATGTTACGATTAAATACTAAAAAAAAAAAAAAAAACAGTACAAACTGATGTGACTTGTTGTAACTTGTAAGGTAAAGTCGTGAGTGTAAGCTCTCTTTTCTTCGCTTAAAAAAAAAAAAAAAAAAAAAGAACAGGGCCTTTATATGATAAATTAATAATTTTGAGATGAATTTAATAAATTTCTATGGTAGCGGTCTCCAATAAGTCAATAAATTAAAATGTTTGAGGACCCAACTAACAATTACCCATTATTATTTTAAACCGTAACTAAAACATGATATGTACCAGCAAAATCGTAATTATTGTACACAATTTTATGGGTGAGATTCGATTTGAGACCTAAGAGAAGATCTGAATCGTTTAGCTCCGGGAGACGTTAAAACGACATCGCACCATCCCTGTAGTTCTAACTTCTAAGGTCCCATTCTTCAGTTCTTCTCATTAGAGATGTTAAACGATCGGGCTCGCATTCATCTAGTTTGTTAGAACCACATGGTTTGCGTAATTATGACTAAAACTCACCCTAATAAGTCTAACCAATTAGCAGATCATCCCGTAGATGACTTTCTTTCACAAATGGCCCAAAACTTCTCACTTTTGTATTAGTCAGATAATGAATTTTATCGCGTTGAGTTTCATTGAGCTTTCAATCTACATATTTTTTTTGTCTTAATCATTTATACAACCCTTAAACCGGGGACTACAATGAATTATCAAGAGAAACTCTGTTAGAGTCTTAGATAGAACCATTATAGGGTACACCAGTTTGCTTTAACCATCCATGTTTGTTAATCAAAGCATCGATATAGTATACTTTTCTCCCAACTAAACTAGCATGAGTGACTGTCAAGATGATTATGAAAACTATGATATGAGTCGGCTGTACTCCATTATTGCAAAATATATTACTAACTATAAACTAGCATGAGTGACTGTCAAGATGATTATGAAAACTACGATATGAGTCGGCTGTACTCCATTATTGCAAAATATATTACTAACTATA
>NC_025703.1:6829915-6850303 GCF_000633955.1 Camelina sativa | reverse complement strand
TTGCGTAATTATGACTAAAACTCACCCTAATAAGTCTAACCAATTAGCAGATCATCCCGTAGATGACTTTCTTTCACAAATGGCCCAAAACTTCTCACTTTTGTATTAGTCAGATAATGAATTTTATCGCGTTGAGTTTCATTGAGCTTTCAATCTACATATTTTTTTTGTCTTAATCATTTATACAACCCTTAAACCGGGGACTACAATGAATTATCAAGAGAAACTCTGTTAGAGTCTTAGATAGAACCATTATAGGGTACACCAGTTTGCTTTAACCATCCATGTTTGTTAATCAAAGCATCGATATAGTATACTTTTCTCCCAACTAAACTAGCATGAGTGACTGTCAAGATGATTATGAAAACTATGATATGAGTCGGCTGTACTCCATTATTGCAAAATATATTACTAACTATAAACTAGCATGAGTGACTGTCAAGATGATTATGAAAACTACGATATGAGTCGGCTGTACTCCATTATTGCAAAATATATTACTAACTATATACTGATATATATATTTTTAATTTTCTAATATTTTCCTTATATTTTGTTTATTTTTTGCTTATTTTTGTCAATTCTTTTTAAAAAATTAATATTAGTGATAGTTTTGTCAATTCTTTTTAGTTTTACAACCTTTTTGGTTCAGAAACTCAACAACAGTAAACTTCTTCGCCTCCTCGTTTGTCATTACCGGAGTATATCCAATCCAATTGACCCTCGTAGTAACGTCGGAACCCGGCCCGGTCCATAATTTTGGTATTCTCCCAATGCTACCATCGGAGGAGGAGGATCCGTTGAGCTGTTCCAAGCCAGCCAACCCACTCGGTATGCATGACAATGACTTTAGCGTAGCTCCTCCATGGACATTCACATCACAACATGGTTTTTGGACACTTAGACGTTTTCTTTGTAAAAGTCGTCCTTCCTTGACATGAATGACGTATGGGGAGACGTTGTTTTCCGGTACCGCCGCTAGTTCTAGGACTCTGGAGTGAATTCCATTTTCGATGGACTATGGAATGAACCTACCAGTCTAGCTTTTTTTTTCTATTATTACAGAGACATAGAAACTAGAGTAAAAAACAAAAAAAAAACAATACTAAGAAAGAGCCACAAATTCGTTGATGACTTTTGAAAAGCAAAAAATAGCACATTTCATCTCTCCTGACACTATGACACATGCAAAGAGAGATGGACCACAATACAGGTTTAAGTGCATCTCTTTGTGACTTATGAATGCTAGATTCGGATTCCTGATAAAAAAAATTCCAACTCATGTCGTTTTATGCAAATTTCCCAAATATCATCGACCGGCCCGTCTGAAAAATCTTAGCAGCACAATTTAATCATCCGAAATTTGGGAATGAACATCAACATATATATTGCGAATTAACTCATGAAAATTTAATCATCTGAAATTTGTTACTTACTCCTAAACAAACGAAGATTTGAGAATTAACTCATGAAAATTAACCCATGAGAACATATCTGGTAAAAATTTGGCAAAACTCAAGATTAACTCATGAGAATTACAATATTAATAATGCTTTTATATGTTTCTATCATTATATGTATTTTTTTCTACTTATTATATCCAGTTTTAAGTTTGATTTTTTTAGTATTGTAATAAATGTTTTAAAGTTTTTATAATGTAATATATTTGTTTTTTAAATAAAATGTACTATACTATAACTACTAATTTCTAGTTTTATTTTCCTAGTTTTGCATAAACTCCATAACTAACATTTATAACATTATAAAATATACTAAAAACACATTATTAATATAAATTATATCATACTTGGTGAAGACATCCATATTTAAGGATGACTAATGGGAGGAGAAAAAATAAAAACAAGTTAGTAGTGGGCTAAAATTAAATTAATACTATTATTTAAAGCTTAAGATATCTATATGAGTATTACTAATGGAGATGCTCTTAGTCAACTAATTTTAACCCAAATATAGTGTTTTTAACCAATAAAGTAAAGTTGTTTATGGTAGGACATATTTTTAAAAAATAACATTAAATGTCAAATTATTTTTTGGAAGTAAAATAATGGGATTTTCAATCCCAAAATCAAGAGTTCTATAAATCCATCAGTTCTTTTCAAGATCTGGAAAATTGCAAAGCAAATTGTTTTCTTCAATAGATTTGATACAAAAAAAAAAAAAAGTAACGATGGGTTTCACAAAAAAATATTAGTGACATCCTTTCTTGTAGTTATAATGGTGGTTTCGTTGTCCACCCAAAACGATATGGTGTCAGGTATGTTCTTTTATATACCAATGGACAATGATTAGAACCGATTAACCTTTTCATACAGTATATTTTGTTAGGAGCAACATATATACAACATGGAGAAGATTTAGAAATTGTAAAAGAATCTTGGTTTGTGAAAATATAATTTGACATTGTGGAGTTTTTGCATATGTGTGTGCAGAGATCCAAACTAAAGAACTAAAGGTCCACATGAAATGCTTTGACAAGTTATTATGCGCGCCCATAATTGGAGCACCAAAATGCACCGAGACCTGCTTATCAAAGGGGTACGAGACCGGAGACTGCCGTCCTCCCTATAGGAGGCCTGACAAACCTTTCTGTTGTTGTTGTTATTATCAATAGGGATGATCCATCTACTTCTTAATTATGAGAGTCAACGTGATTTTTGTGTAATCAAGAAAATAACTGAAAAGGTTTATGTGTGTTTTTGTTTTTAGAGATAACCAAAAGGCATATTTGACTACAATTCAATTAATTAAAATTTCATATTCCAATGCTATCTTCATTGACAATAAATAATCTATGCATTAATCTAAAAATTAAAGACCCTTCGAATTCAACATCCAACGCCATTATATAGTGTCAGTGTGAATGCATTTAGAAACATAGAAGTAGTAAACTAAAATCACATAACAAGATGAATGACGGTTCGTCATCATCATCGTCAAGCCCAAAGATGGACACGGATTTGTTGGTAGACGAAACCTACTTCTCCGCTTTATTCGATTACGATGAAGTTTTCCCAATCTCCGACGAGAACTACGCTACGGAGCTTTATCTCCAAGAAGCTCTGTTTTCTTCCTTGGTCGGTTCTACGGTTGGGGTTAATCATCATCCCCAAGTCCAGATGAACATTGTCACGCGGGTTAAGCAGGAACCGGAGATAAAAATCGAGGAGGATCCCATCGAACCATCATCAAGAATGTTCTGTATGATCTGTATGGACCAAAAACCTTCCTCCGACATCTTCCGAGGAACCACTAACTGCACTCACTCCTACTGCACCGACTGCACCGTACGTTACGTGGCGACTAAGATCAAAGATAACGCAGCGAGGATCAAATGCCCTGACGTTGAGTGCACGAGCCTGATAGAGCCCTACACGTGTCGAGATCTAATCCCTAAGGACGTGTTCGACCGCTGGGAGAAAATCTTGTGCGAGTCGCTTATCTCCTCATGGGATAAGTTCTACTGTCCGTTCAAAGACTGTTCGGCAATGATGGTGAACGATGGAGGTGGTGATGCTAACGTGACTCAGACGGAGTGCCCGTCTTGTCACAGACTGTTCTGCGTTAAGTGTAAGGTTACGTGGCATGCGGGGATTGGCTGTGAGGAGTTCCAGAAATATGGGAATACGAAGAAGAAGAGTAGTGATGAAGAAGATGTTTTGTTGGTTCAGATGGCGAAGAACAAGCAGTGGAGAAGGTGTCCTCAGTGCAAGTACTACGTTGATAAAGTCGATGGTTGTCTGCATATAAATTGCAGGTTTGTGTTTTTAACTTTTTATCATTACAAATCTTTTCCTTTTTTTTAGGAAGTGTTCCAATTCTAACATCGATCGTTTGGTCTTTGTCTTTTGGGAGTTTTGTAGGTGTGGATTTCAGTTTTGCTATGGATGTGGATCTGCGTGGGTTTCTTCTCACGCTTGCCATATTCGTACCTAAAGGCCCATTCGATGCGTTATTTGATCAAATTTATTTATAAATCTAAGTAAGGTTGTTGGCGTATTGTTTAGCACTCTAGGCATATGAACATGCAAAATGTAAGTCTATTGAATAAAAATATTCAGGTTTCAAAAGGTCCAAGGTTTGATTCGACTTTGATTAATAAGTTAAAGCTAAAGCGAAAAAAAACTCACTACTCATACTCACTACTCACTACTCACTACTCACTACTCAGTACTAGACTTCCCCCATAGTTAATAATAATAATGGGTTTTACTTTGGACGAAGAATACTAAAATAGTCTCTATTTATTTTTTACCCCACAAATAAAAGAAAGAAAAAAGAATAGTCCCATTGTACCTGAATAATTCTGCAAAAATTCAATTATCTTAATGAATTTCAGAAATTTTAGCCTGACTAATTTCTGCAAAATAAATAATACACTAGACCTACACTTATTGTCCGTATTACCCCGCCAATACAGTTGAATAGGTACAATTTTTTCATTTTATTATAAATTTTAAAATCTTGGGGTTAGTTATTTTCTTGTAAGTTTGTTCAAAAACAAAAAAATAGTTATTTTCTTGTAAAAAAAATTGGTAGGAAAGAACAAAAATCACGTGAACACAACACACTGCTTTGGTCTCGGCTCGATAATCTATATAATAATAACAATCCGAATAAATGCGACCAACAATTGTGTTTTTTCAATAGTACATTTTAGATATTTTCTGAAAAGTCGTGATGAATCATTAAAACGATTATTTATGAAAAATTACAATTGTTCATTGTATTTTTTGTAAAGTTGCAATTGTTCATTGTAGAGTTGTGTCTATTCGAATATTCGTATCTTTTGGAATCTATATATATTTGTCTATTTGACTTGTTTTCATTTTTTTGTCATAACACAAAATAATATACAATTTCAATCTCAACGGTTTTTACAGCTCTCCAAATTATTCTCTAGCATTCATTCTTTTAAAAGTAAAGAAATTCCTCCAATTCTTGATTTAACAAAAAAAATTAGAATGATGAATCTAATTTACAACTTTTAGTTAATTTTATATATAAAAATTTAATGAAAATATCTAGAGTTTTTTTCCAAGAGTTAGATAGATTATATAGTGAACTTTTGGATTTGACTTTTGAATATAATAATAAAGATGTTTTCTATTTAAAAGCAGTTTATATGAGTTTGTAGGTATAATCAAGTGCAAACACAACAGTTGCAACTTTTTGTAGTACATTTTCGTAAAAAAAAATGTTTTTTAAAATTCAAACGGTTGTATCTGTAGAGTTGTGTCTTTTCATTATCTTTTATTTATATTTTTTCATCACAACTTTTCGTTTTAATAGGTGTGTCTATTTAAATAGTCATGCTTTTTGAACTCTCTTTATATTTGTCTCTTCATCACTAACTAACAAATTCGTTGAAACAAATTTTCCATTTTATGTTAAATCTAAATAATTGAATATATCTAATATTCAACGTTATTCTATAATCTAACTAAAATTTTAGAAATGATTATACCAATAGAGAAATTTAAGACAGCTTAATATATAATTTACAGTTACATTTATTTATCGTAACTTTTCATTAAAAATATTTTTATATATAAAAATACAATCTGAATAAATGCAAACAATAGTTGCGACTTTTCGTAGTACTTTTTATAAAAAAATGGTTTAAAAAAAAAACTCAAACAGTTGTATTTGTTCATTTTAGAGTTGTGTTTTATCACTATATTTTATTCATATTTTTTCATCACCACTTTTCGTTCTAATAGGTGTGTCTATTTAAATAGTCATATCTTTTGAACTCTCTATATATTTGTCTCTCATTAATAACTAGCAAATCATTGTTCGTTGAAAGAAATTTTTTGTTTTCTGTTGAATCTAAATAATTTGAATTTTAATATCTAATATCAATATTATTCTATAATCTAACTAAAACTTTAGAAATGATTATAGTAATATAGAAATTTAATAAAACTTAGTATAGAATTTACAGTTCCATCTATTTATCTTAACTTTTCGTTTAAAACTATTTAATATTTAAAATTTATTTTATTTTATTTTTAAGAGTTGTATATTTTAATTTTAATTTTTAGTTGATACAGTTTCACTCATTATTAAATATATTTTTAACTATAATTATTTAATAGAAAATTACATTTACTCATTACAACCATTAGTTCAATATTCTCAGTTAGGATCACTTTGTCATAATGATTTTTTTAATTGTAGGTCTTTACCATAATTCCTCATAAAAATATCTTATATTTATAATATTTTAAACAATATGTTTTGCAAAGTTGCATTTATTCTACATAAATTTTTTGTTATAAGTTATTATTTTGATAGTTGTGTTTTTAATAACAATTTATGTTTAATGTTTATGTATTTAAACTATTCTATTACATTCAAATAATTTCATAATGTATAATTTTAAATTTTAAATTTAATTTATTTTTTTTCTAAAATATTTTTCCTGCGACATCGCTGGGGTCTGAGTCCTAGTATACTGTAATAAACATCGACCAAACTAGTCGGGTGGATTTTCTATGGAACATAAACACATCTTGTAACTCGAATTTATTATGCTTCCAAAATCTTTTGTTTCCTCTAAGCGTCAAACTAAGAATTATAGAGTTTTTTACCTTGTTGTAATATATTTATTTTTCATTAAGAAGTCCTTCTAAGTTCTAATCATATGACAAACTTCTGGTAAGATTTGTTGATCAATTTTATCCAAAGAAAAATAAATGTTATTTTGGTCAAAACATTTTTACATGTATCTAACAACTAATCAAACTTTGGACAAAAATATCATAGTGGCTTATCCTTTATTCTGATTAATAAAAAGTTAAGTCATCCTAATAAGATTCTAAACACGAGTGAACTCAAACACATGTCGAACAAGCCAAGGACCCACGTCTGTTTAGTCCTTAGCTTTTATCAAACTCAAATGACGTGAAAAACCTTACTTTTGTTTTGACGTCAAGAGATGGAATCAAAACAAGATTTTAATAATAATCGACCAAATATGTTATCCCAATCAATGCATATTTAGGTTTTGAAAATAACCCGTGAAAGAAACATATGAATCTGTCACCTGGAAACATAACTGCACCTACCGAATATATATGTTTCTATCTTTCCTCTTCAATTTCTTCTAATGGACAATATCTATATGAGAAATTAAAAATCCCATCTACTATTGTAGTTTCAAACACTATCACATTTAATATTTAGAAAAAGTATATAGGGGTAATTACGTAAAATAAACAAAGCAACCAAAAAAAAAAAAAGACAGTGCCTCCAGCTCACAAAAACACAACTTCTTCTGCTTCCTTCCTCTGTGTACACACTAGGACTAGGGTAAACCACAGTCTCTCCTCTCTTTCTCCGCTTCTGTATCATCAATGTGGTACCCTCATCAACCTTCTCCTTCTTCCTCCACTCACTAACCAAATCCACAATCCAAAACCCTACCTTTCTCCGTCAATGGCTCTCTTCTTCCTCTTCCTTGTCCTCTTGACTCTTCTTTCCCCATCTTCTTCTTCCTCTACCAACGACCTTAACTCCTTGACTTACATCATCCACGTCGACCACGAAGCTAAACCTTCAATCTTCCCAACTCACCGTCACTGGTACACCTCCTCAATTGCCTCACTCACATCCACCACTCCTTCAATTATCCACACATACGACATCGTTTTCCATGGCTTCTCCGCAAGACTCACTGTAAGAAAGAGCTGTACATGAAAACTGTACAAAAAAACTGAGAGTAAAGCTTATAATAAAGTTTTTGATAAAGTTTTTGTGATTGGTAAAAAATCAAAACTGTACAAATAGTAAAACTTTGTTTTTGTCACCAATCAAAGCCCATATGGTGTCAGTTCTTTTATACTATATACCAATAATTATAACCGATTAACTTTTTCATACAGTATATTTTGTTAAGAGCAACATATATACAACATGGAGAAGATGTAGAAATTGTAAAAGAATCCTGGTTTGTGAAAATGTAATTTGACATTGTGGAATTTTTGCATGTGTGTGTGCAAAGATCCAAACTAAAGAACTGAAGGTCCACATGGAATGCTTTGAGGAGTTATTATGCACATTCTCATATGGAGCACAACAATGCACCGCGACCTGCTTATCAAAGGGGTACGAGACAGGAAACTACCGTCCTCCCTATAGGAGGCCTGACAAACCTTTCGTTTGTTGTTGTTATTATCAATAGCCATGATCCATTTACTTTTTTAATTATGAGAGTCCGTCAATATAATGTGGTTTCTATGTAATCAAGAAAATATTAAGTGAAAGGTTTATGTGTTTGTTTTTAGAGATAACCTTTTTTTTTTTTTGTCAAACTGTTTTTAGAGATAACCAAAAGGCATATATTGTATTTGACTACAATTCAATTGCTTAAAATTTAATATTCCAATGCTATCTTGATCAATGACAAGTTGACAACTAATTAATCCTATGCATTTATCTAAAAGTTAAAGACCCTTCGAATTCAACATCCAACGCCATTATATAGTGTGAATGCACTTAGAAACTGATAGTAAACTAAAATAACAAGATTATTCATGTATGGGCCAACAGCCCAGGTTGGACTTTGTTATGTCAGTTATTATAAACCCTAATATTGTTGTAAACACTAAGACCTAGTGTTATATAAACCATAAGACCTAGTGTTATATAAACCATGTATCATTGATTAAGAAAGACTAACACAATAATAAAGAGTTTTCCCCTAAACCCTTCTTCTCAGTTTCTACAGATGAATGACGGTTCGTCATCATCATCTTCGTCAAGCCCAAAGATGGACACGGATGTGTTGGTAGACGAAACCTACTTCTCTGATTTATTCGATTACGATGAGGTTTTCCCAATCTCCGACGAGAACTACGCTACGGAGCTCTGTCTCCAAGAAGCTCTGTTTTCTTCCTTGGTCGCTTCTACGGTTGGGGTTAATCATCATCATCCCCAAGTCCAGATGAACCTTGTCACGCGGGTTAAGCAGGAACCGGAGATAAAAATCGAGGAGGATCCCGTCGAACCATCATCAAGAATGTTCTGTATGATCTGTATGGACCAGAAACCTTCGTCTGACATCTTCCGAGGAACAACTAACTGCGCTCACTCGTACTGCACCGACTGCACCGTACGTTACGTGGCGACTAAGATCAAAGATAACGCAGCGAGGATCAAATGCCCTGACGTGGAGTGTACGAGCCTTATAGAGCCGTACGCTTGTCGAGATCTGATCCCTAAGGACGTGTTCGACCGCTGGGAGAAAATCTTGTGCGAGTCGCTTATCTCCTCGTGGGATAAGTTCTACTGTCCGTTCAAAGACTGTTCGGCAATGATGGTGAACGATGGAGGTGGTGATGCTAACGTGACGCAGACGGAGTGCCCGTCTTGTCACAGACTGTTCTGCGTTAAGTGTAAGGTTACGTGGCATGCGGGGATTGGCTGTGAGGAGTTCCAGAAATATGGGAATACGAAGAAGAAGAGTAGTGATGAAGAAGATGCTTTGTTGGTTCAGATGGCGAAGAACAAGCAGTGGAGAAGGTGTCCTAAGTGCAAGTACTACGTTGATAAAGTCTATGGTTGTCTGCATATAAATTGCAGGTTTGTGTTTGAATCATTACAAATCTTTTTTTTTTGCTTTGGAAGAGTGTGTTCCAATACTAATATCAATCATTTGATTTTTGTCTTTTGGGTGTTTTTTGTAGGTGTGGGTTTGACTTTTGCTATGGATGTGGATCTGCGTGGGTTTCTTCTCACGCTTCCCATATTCGTACTTAAAGGCCCATTCGATGCGTTATTTGATCAAATTTATTTATAAATCTAAGCTGAGGTTGTTGGCGTATTGTTTAGCACTCTAGGGTAACGAGTTTAGCACTCTAGCGTAACGACTGTTATGCCTATTGCATTAATATGCAAATGTAAGTCTATTGGAAAATAGTATTAAGGTTTCAAAAGGTCGAAGGTTTGATTCGACTTTGATTAATAAGTTAAAGCAAAAGTGAAAAAGAAGAGTAATTAGAGAAAGAGGTCCATTCTATATGTTTCGCTTTAGAGAACTTCCTACTCACTAGTCGCTACTCAGTAGTCGCTACTAGACTTCCCCCATAGTCAATAATAATTGTTTTACTTTTAGATAAAGAATCCTAGAATAGTCTCTATTTATTTTTTACCCCACAAATAAAAGGAATAGTCCCATTGTACCTGAATAATCTGCAAAATTCAATGATCTTAATGAATTTCGGCAATTTTGGTCTGATTAATTTCTGCAAAATAAATAATACACTAGACGTACATTTATTGTCCGTATTACCCCGCCAATACAGTTGAATGGGTACACTTTTTTCGTTTTATTATAGACTTTAAATTCTTGGGGTTGGTTATTTTCTTGTAATAAAAAAGAAAAAAATAGCAGAAGAAAACAAAAATCACGTGAACACAACGCACTGCTTTGTCTCTGGGCTCAATAATATACCTGTAATAAACATCGACCAAACTAGTCAGGTGGATTTTCTATGGAACATAAACACATCTTGTAACTCTAATTTATTATGCTTCCGAAATGTTTTGTTTCCTCTAAGGCTCTAAGCGTCAAACTAAGAATTATAGAGTCTTTTTTTTTATAACTTGTTGTAGTATATATTTTTTTTTTATTAAGAAGTCCTTCTAAGTTCTAATCATATGACAAACTTCTGGTAAGATTCGTTGATCAATTTTATCCAAAGAAAATAAATGTTATTTTGGTCAAAACATCTCAAATGTATCTTAACAACTAATCAAACATTGGACAAAAATATCATAATGGCTTATCCTTATTCTGATTAATAAAAAGTTTAAGTTTATCCTAAGATTCTAAACACGAGCGAACTCAAACACATGTCGAACAAGCCAAAGGACCCACGTCTGTTTAGTGTTAGCTTTTACCAAATCCAAATGACGTGAAAAACCTTACTTTTGTTTTGACGTCAAGAGATGGAATCAAAGCAAGATTTTAATAATAAGCGACCAAATATGTTATCCCAATCAATGCATATTTAGATTTTGAAAATAACCCGTGAAAGAAACATATGAATCTGTCACCTGGAAACATAACTGCACCTACCGAATATATATGTTTTTATCTTTCCTCTTCAATTTCTTCTAATGGACTATATCTATATGAGAAATCAAAAATCCCATCTACTATTGTAGTTTCAAACACTATCACATTTAATTTTTTAGAAAAAGTATATAGGGGTAATTCCGTAAATAAACAAAGCAAAAAAAAAAAAAAAAGAGACTGTGCCTCCAGCTCACAAAAACACAACTTCTTCTGCTTCCTTCCTCTGTGTACACACACTAGACACTAGGGTAAACCACAGTCTCTCTTCTCTTTCTCCGCTTCTGTATCATCAATGTGGTACCCTCATCAACCTTCTTCTTCTTCCTCCACTCACTAACCAAATCCACAATCCAAAACCCTACCTTTCTCCGTCAATGGCTCTCTTCTTCTTCTTCTTCCTCTTGACTCTTCTTTCCCCATCTTCTTCTTCCTCTTCTACCAACGACCTAAACTCCTTGACTTACATCATCCACGTCGACCACGAAGCTAAACCTTCAATCTTCCCAACTCACCGTCACTGGTACACCTCCTCACTCACCTCACTCACATCCACCACTCCTTCCATCATCCACACATACGACACCGTTTTTCATGGCTTCTCCGCAAGACTCACTTCACAAGACGCTGCTCAGCTCTTAAACCATCCTCATGTCATCTCTGTTATCCCCGAGCAAGTCCGTCACTTGCACACCACTCGTTCCCCTGAGTTTCTTGGTCTTCGGTCCACCGACAAAGCGGGCTTACTCGAAGAGTCCGATTTCGGGTCGGATCTTGTAATCGGAGTAATCGATACGGGTATTTGGCCCGAAAGACCAAGCTTTGATGACCGTGGTCTTGGCCCTGTTCCCATTAGATGGAAAGGCCAATGTATCGCTTCTCAAGATTTCCCTACAACGGCTTGTAACCGTAAACTCGTCGGAGCTAGATTCTTCTGCGGCGGTTACGAAGCAACCAACGGGAAGATGAACGAAACGACTGAGTTTCGCTCCCCGCGTGACTCAGATGGACATGGAACACATACTGCTTCGATCTCCGCCGGCCGTTACGTTTTTCCGGCGTCGACGCTCGGCTACGCTCGCGGCCTCGCTGCTGGGATGGCTCCGAAGGCAAGACTCGCCGCGTACAAAGTCTGTTGGAACTCCGGCTGTTACGACTCCGATATCTTAGCTGCTTTCGACACCGCCGTCGCCGACGGTGTCGATGTCATCTCACTCTCTGTCGGAGGCGTCGTGGTTCCTTACTACCTAGACGCAATCGCCATTGGAGCTTTCGGAGCTATTGACAGAGGGATCTTCGTCTCTGCTTCCGCCGGAAACGGAGGTCCCGGTGCTTTGACGGTGACGAACGTTGCTCCGTGGATGACTACAGTCGGAGCTGGAACAATTGATAGGGATTTTCCGGCGAATGTGAAGCTCGGTAACGGGAAGATGATTTCAGGTGTTAGTGTTTACGGTGGACCGGGTCTGGATCCGGGTCGAATGTACCCGTTAGTTTACGGTGGTAGTTTACTCGGTGGTGACGGTTACTCTTCGTCTCTGTGTCTCGAAGGTTCGTTGGATCCGAATTTGGTTAAGGGAAAGATCGTTCTTTGTGATAGAGGAATCAACTCTAGAGCAACCAAAGGTGAGATCGTTAGAAAAAATGGAGGCTTGGGGATGATTATAGCGAATGGTGTGTTCGACGGTGAAGGTTTAGTCGCCGATTGCCACGTGTTACCGGCGACATCTGTTGGTGCTTCTGGTGGAGATGAGATACGAAGGTACATCTCTGAATCGTCTAAGTCTCGTTCATCGAAGAAACCAACGGCTACGATTGTTTTCAAAGGGACTCGACTTGGGATCCGACCTGCACCGGTTGTGGCATCTTTCTCTGCTCGTGGGCCTAACCCAGAGACGCCGGACATTCTTAAACCGGATGTTATCGCACCCGGTTTGAACATTTTAGCTGCTTGGCCTGACCGGATTGGTCCATCGGGTGTTTCTTCTGATAACCGGAGAACGGAGTTCAACATTTTATCAGGCACTTCAATGGCGTGCCCCCACGTGTCTGGTCTAGCTGCTCTGCTCAAGGCGTCTCATCCGGATTGGAGTCCTGCGGCGATAAGATCAGCATTGATGACAACGGCTTACAGGGTTGATAACCGCGGTGAGGCTATGATGGATGAGTCCACTGGCAATACATCTTCGGTTATGGATTATGGTTCGGGTCATGTTCACCCAACCAAAGCTATGGATCCGGGATTGGTCTATGATATAACATCTTATGATTATATCAACTTCTTGTGTAATTCTAACTACACAGGAGCCAACATTGTGACAATAACCCGTCGCAAAGCGGACTGCGACGGTGCGAGACGAGCGGGACATGTTGGGAATTTGAACTACCCGTCGTTTTCAGTCGTGTTTCAGCAGTACGGAGAGAGTAAAATGTCGACACATTTCATTAGGACAGTGACTAATGTAGGCGACTCTGATTCGGTTTATGAGATTAAGATTAGGCCGCCGAGAGGGACTACGGTGACGGTTGAGCCGGAGAAGCTATCGTTCAGACGGGTCGGGCAGAAACTGAGTTTTATTGTTAGGGTAAAGACCACAAAGGTGAAGCTGTCACCAGGAGCGACAAATGTGANGGCAATACATCTTCGGTTATGGATTATGGTTCGGGTCATGTTCACCCAACCAAAGCTATGGATCCGGGATTGGTCTATGATATAACATCTTATGATTATATCAACTTCTTGTGTAATTCTAACTACACAGGAGCCAACATTGTGACAATAACCCGTCGCAAAGCGGACTGCGACGGTGCGAGACGAGCGGGACATGTTGGGAATTTGAACTACCCGTCGTTTTCAGTCGTGTTTCAGCAGTACGGAGAGAGTAAAATGTCGACACATTTCATTAGGACAGTGACTAATGTAGGCGACTCTGATTCGGTTTATGAGATTAAGATTAGGCCGCCGAGAGGGACTACGGTGACGGTTGAGCCGGAGAAGCTATCGTTCAGACGGGTCGGGCAGAAACTGAGTTTTATTGTTAGGGTAAAGACCACAAAGGTGAAGCTGTCACCAGGAGCGACAAATGTGAAGACTGGTCATATAGTTTGGTCAGATGGGAAACGAAATGTGACAAGTCCCTTGGTGGTCACTCTTCAACAACCTTTGTGAAGGGTTTTTAGGATTTGGTGACCGGGAAAATTCTGGTCTCCTTTGTTATAAATGATGAAGGAAGATCGTAAGTTGTTGTTGTTGTTGTTGTCGTCGTCTATGTAATCTGTAATATAAAAAAATTGTATCTTTTGTTGTTTAAGTAAGATGCAGCATCTAAGAACGTCCCATTTTTGTAGAATCTATCAATCTAATATCCTTGCACTTGTGATGTGGGCTTTGAATGAGGCTTTTGAAGCTTAAAGCTCCAAGCCCACATTGACGCACTTCAATATATTTTCTTTCTAGGCGAGTTGGTGAAAGTAGAAAAAGATATTCGTTTTGTCATCGAGATATGATTATATTGAAGTTCGGAAATGTTACAACCTTACATCAACCAAGGAACCTGAGAAAGGTTCACCAACGAGCACCAAAAAAATCAGACTATACCCCATTTATAGAAAATCACAAAAGAACAAGGCTTCAACACCAAGAGCCTAATTAGCTAAAAAGGATTATAGAATGATAATTCGATTAATAGCCTAAAATAGAAGATGTACGTGTTTGCAGGTAAGTGTTGTGTAGTTTACTTTACTGGTAGTAGTGGCAGACAACAATATATTATGTTTATGGGTTAAAATAAACACTTTTAGATTTGTGATTGAAACATGTTTAGATTAAGGATTTCACGAAGGTTTCTCTTTTGGGGTTAGAATACTTTATCTCATTTAGTGTCTATTACTAGTTTGAAGACTAGAGTCAAAGTGGTAAAAACACGTTTCTTTCGAGTTCTATTCACCCAGTTTATCGTTACTTTTTGTGTTTCAAAAAGTAGATCTTAAATTTCTGAAAAAAAATGAGAAAGTTTGTCTTTCAATCTTGTGAAGTTTTTACCAGATTTTTCTTAATCATGTCATCTGCAATGGATAAAGCCTTAATGGCTATGTCTCTGAAGGATGAGGAAGAGTTGCCGTTCGAGATGCTTGATCTCCCAGAATTCTCCTCGTGCGAAAGAAACACCATTAGCTTGGTGGGGCGTACTCTAAACCCAACCAGACAGCCAATGAATCACCTAATCAAAGATATGCCAAGGAAGTGGCAAAAGATTGGAAGAGTGAGGGGAATCGCTTTATCAAGAGAACGCTTCCAGTTCATATTCAAGTATGAACATGACTTGCAAGAAGTGCTCGACAAAGGAGTCCAAACTTATAACCAATGGGCTATGGTTATGGATAGATGGTATGAATATCCCCCTGATAATTATCTGCAATTTGTTCCTTTGTGGATTCAGATCTGGAAGCTGCCGATAAATTTCTACACGAAACAGGCCTTAACGGCTTTAGGGAAAATCATTGGACAAGTATTAGAGGTAGCTTTTGACCCAGATGAGTCTCAAGTACAAGAATTCATTAGAGTTAAGGTTATGTTTGATGTCTCTAGACCTCTTAGAAGATCAAAAGCTGTGGTTATAAAGAATGGGGGCACTACGTTTGTCAAATTTGAATACGAAAAAATTCACAAATGGTGCTATGAATGCCAGAGACTCACCCATGAAAAGGAGGATTGCCCCTTATTCCTGACAAACAGGTTCCTGTAGAGGTTTCTTCAAGAACAGGTGGGAAAGCTGAAAATCCCAAAGCAGAGCCGGTGCTAAAACCGTCTGACCCGCTGTTTGGAGTGCTATCAGAATATCAAGTTGGAATTGATCCCAACTCCGGGAGACCTCGTATTGCTCCTGAAGTACTGGAAGGTATGAGGCAGTATTTGAGGCTAGGAAATGAGGAAGAATTAGTCATAAAAAGGGATCATGTAAAGAAGACTGTGGGAGAGGTTGAAAAGGACCCCATTTGGAAAAAATCAATCCTAAGGTTAGAACCTGCTCCTATTTTCCACCCCAAGGTAAACAAAGGGAAATGGTTTGTCTTTGGTTTTGAAGACCCGGACATTTCATTGAGAAACGAAGCTGCTGGCTCACTTAGTTTGGAAAAAAGGGTTCCTTAGACAAATCTAATGGAAGAAAGTGTTTGGCCTGTGGAGAAGTTTTATATTGATTCTACTTATCATAATAGCAACTTCCTTACTCTTTCTCAACCTTTTCAAGCCAATCTGACGGGTTACAGGACTGGATCCTTTGAGTCTGGTTCATCCGGGATTGGTTTGAAAAAAAGGTAAACCAAGAAACAGCCCTTCAAAGTCTACGAGAAAACTCAAGCCTAAGGATCAGTTTCAGATAGAAAGTATGCATAATCTGAAGAAGGGGCTAACAATTGGTGAGCAAGTGAAGAGAAAAGCAGACATTGTGGGAACAAGCACTGCTAAACAACAAAAGCTTAATCCCAAAGAGGTGATCCCAAAGGGGGGATTGCCTAACGCCCAATGGGCATAATGAGCTGGAATTGTCAGGGCTTGGGACAGTCTCAAGACTTGGCGATTCCTCGTCTCAAAGAAATGCGTAAGAAACATTTCCCAGAGATGCTTTTTTTGATGGAGACTATGAATCAAAGAGATGTATTAGTGGACCTGCAAGAATGGTTAGGATATGATAGGGTTTTTACAGTTGACCCCATTGGAAAATGTGGTGGATTGGCTCTGTTCTGGAAGAATAATATTAAGCTAGATATAAAGTTTTTTGATAAGAACAAGTTGGATCTTCAAGTTTAATTTGGAGATTTAAACTTCTTTGTTTCTTGTATTTACGGTAATCCGAATAAAAGTAATAGAAACTTTGTTTGGGAAAGATTATCTCGGATTGGAATTGGAAGGAGAGATAGATGGTGTATCCTAGGTGATTTCAATGAGATTCTACATAATGGTGAAAAACTAGGTGGTCCAAGAAGAACTGATGCTTCTTTCAAGCCTTTCTCGGATATGCTAAATGCTTGTGATATGAGTGAGCTTCCGAGTCATGGAAATAAATTCACTTGGGCTGGTAAAAGAGGAGATATGTGGATCCAGAGCAGATTGGATAGGGCTTTTGGCAATAGTGAATGGTTTGCTCAGTTTCCAGCTTCAAACCAAGCTTTCTTGGATATGAGAGGATCTGATCACAGACCTGTTCTAGTAAAGTTGATGTCTTCGCAACAATCCTATAAGGGCCAGTTTCGGTTTGATTGTCATTTCCTGCGTAAACAAGGGGTTAAGGAAGCTATTATCAAAGCATGGACAGTGCAGAGACCAGGTTTTAATCTGTCAGTTGCAGACAGACTCAGAGAGTGCAGGAAATCTTTAAGTACTTGGAAAAAAATGAACTCTATGAATGCTTTTGACAAAATTCAGCAGATAGAGGTTGCTCTGGAGAAAGAACAGTCTGATAGATGGCCAAACTTCCAGAAGATTAGGATCTTAAAAAGGGAACTTTGTTTGGCTTATAGAGAAGAAGAAAAATATTGGAAACAGAAAAGCAGACAAAAGTGGCTAAGAAGTGGAGATAGGAATTCTAAGTTCTTTCATGCTTCGGTTAAAAACAACAGAGAGAGAAATAGAATTGATAAGCTTAAGGATATTAATGGGATCTTCCAGAAATCTGAAGCTGCAAAGGGAGAAGTAGCCTCGGCTTATTTCGCCAATCTGTTTAAATCTTCTAATCCTGCTCCTTTCAATGAGTGGTTCTCAGGGTTTAGTACTAGAGTGTCTGAGGAAATGAATAAAGCCCTGATCAAGAAGGTCTCAGCTAAAGAAATCAAAGCTGCAACTTTTTCCATTAAAGCGTCTAGTGCTCCCGGACCTGATGGAATGTCGGCGTTATTCTTTCAACATTACTGGAACATCATAGGTCCTCAAGTAATTGCTGAGATTCAGAAGTTTTTTGTTGAAGGAGTTCTCCCATCTGATTGGAACTACACACACTTGTGCTTGATTCCAAAAACGCATCATCCTACAGAAATGACAAACTTAAGACCTATAAGTCTTTGCTCAGTACTCTACAAAATCATTTCAAAAATCATGGTGTTCAGGTTGCAACCCTTCCTTTCAGATATTGTCTCTGAATCACAATCAGCTTTTGTTTCAGACAGGCTCATATCGGATAATATTCTCGTTGCTCACGAACTAGTGCACAGCTTGAGAGTTCATCCGAGTATCTCTAAGGACTTCATGGCCATAAAAACTGATATGTCAAAGGCATATGATAGGGTAGAATGGAGCTATCTTAGGTATCTCTTAGTGGCCATGGGATTTCATAATATTTGGATTGAATGGGTGATGAGATGTGTCTCCACGGTTACTTACTCAGTTCTACTTAATGACCAGCCATATGGGATGATAACTCCTCAGAGAGGGTTGAGACAAGGAGATCCTCTATCCCCTTTTCTCTTTGTACTTTGCACAGAAGGTTTATCACATCTGTTAAACAAAGCTCAAGCGGAAGGCAAAATTGAAGGCATCTCTTTCTCGGATCAAGGACCTTGGGTTAATCACTTGCTGTTTGCAGACGACAGCTTGTTTCTATGCAAGGCTTCTATGGATCAAGCTGACACAATTCAACGGATCCTGAATAGTTATGGTGCAGCCACATGGCAGATCATCAACCTTTCAAAATCATCAATTACCTTTGGCTCAAAAGTAAATGAGGTGATAAAGAGGTCTATCTAAGGAAAACTGGGGATTTTCAATCAAGGAGGTGTTGGCAATTATTTAGGTTTACCCGAATGTTTTAGTGGATCGAAAGTGGAAATGCTCTCATACCTCAAAGACAGAGTTAAAGGTAAGATGTCAGGGTGGTATTCAAGGTTTCTTTCTCAGGGAGGCAAAGAAATGTTATTGAAGTCAGTGGCCCTTGCAATGCATGTCTTTGCTATGTCCTGCTTCAAATTGCCAGTGTCAACCTGTGAAAACTTGACAAGCGCTATGGCAGAATTTTGGTGGAGTTCAAATGAACATTCAAGGAAAATCCATTGGTTAAGCTGGGATAAACTGTGTCTCCCCAAACAAAAAGGGGGACTGGGATTCAAGGACATACAAACTTTTAACCAAGTGCTCCTAGCCAGACAAGCCTGGCGGTTATTCCAAGACGAGGATTGCCTATTTTCAAAGCTAATGAAGAGTAGATACTACCCGCTTGACAATTTTTTGGAGGCAGGTTTGTCTTATCGTCCCTCTTTCGGGTGGAGAAGTATTCTACATGGAAGAGAGCTCTTACAAAAAGGTTTAGAGAAGAAGATAGGAAATGAATAATCAATGTTTGTATGGACCGAACCGTGGATTGAGGATAATGGGATGAGAGCACCATGGAGGAAAAATACCATTTTTGACGTTTGCTTGAGAGTGAAGGACCTTATTGATCCGAGTACAGGGTTATGGGATCTAGATGCTTTGGAAGAGCACTTCTTTCCCCAAGATATAAACAGAATACAATCTATTAAACCTGTAAGAGATCACAAAGATTATCACGTGTGGAAGCATAACAAAAGTGGGGAGTATTCCGTCAAATCAGGCTACTGGCTAGCCTCCCTATCTATTAATTCTCAAGCGCTCAAGGATGTTGAAGCTCAACCATCTCTAAATGGTCTCAAAGCTGAGGTATGGAGTATTCAAACCGCCCCAAAAATCAAGATATTCTTATGGAAAGTCCTCAGTGGAGCTCTTCCAGTGGCAAATCTACTCAGGAGAAGAGGAATTGAAGGAGATGAACTTTGTCGAGTTTGTGGAGAAGCAGAAGAGACCATTAACCACATCCTATTTACTTGCACTTATGCCAGACAGATTTGGGCTCTATCTGACTATCCCTCTCCGAATTCTGGGTTCCAAAATGGCTCTGTTTTTTCAAATGTCTATCATCTCCTAACCAACAGAAACAACCTGCGATGGCCAGCTGGTTTGAGAAAATGTTTCCCTTGGATCCTGTGGAGGATCTGGAAAAATAGGAACTCTTTATGCTTTGAAGGTATCTGTTTCTCCCCTCTAGATACAAAGAGCAAAATTCATGAAGAGGTTGATGATTGGTTTCAGGCTCAGATAAAGGACAGCGGAGAAAATCTTGAGACACTGAGTCCTTCGCTCAACAAAACTACAACAGAGGATGGTGAACTTCTCGTTTATTAGTCTAGACCACAAGAATCCTGGGTAAAGTGTAATGTTGGTTGCTCTTGGTCCAAAGGAAAACTGATTGCAGGAAGAGCTTGGGTAGTGAGAAATGATGAAG
>NC_025703.1:6813720-6829750 GCF_000633955.1 Camelina sativa | reverse complement strand
TCAAATGTCTATCATCTCCTAACCAACAGAAACAACCTGCGATGGCCAGCTGGTTTGAGAAAATGTTTCCCTTGGATCCTGTGGAGGATCTGGAAAAATAGGAACTCTTTATGCTTTGAAGGTATCTGTTTCTCCCCTCTAGATACAAAGAGCAAAATTCATGAAGAGGTTGATGATTGGTTTCGGCTTAGGTAAAGGACAGCGGAGAAAATCCTGAGACACTGAGTCCTTCGCTCAACCAAACTACAACAGAGGATGGTGAACTTCTCGTTTCTTGGTCTAGACCACAAGAATCATGGGTAAAGTGTAATGTTGGTTGCTCTTGGTCCAAAGGAAAACTGATTGCAGGAGGAGCTTGGATAGTGAGAAATGATGAAGGAATCGTCCTTATGCACAGTAGACGAGCTTTCTCTAACACTAGAGATAAAGACGAAGGAGTTTTCAGAGTTTTGGAATGGGCGATGGAAAGCATGTTAAGTCACAGGTTTATAAATGTGATATTTGCCATTCAAGATAAAACTCTCGTAGGGGCGGTGAACAGGCCGAAAGCTTGGCCGTCTTTCAGGTTTCAGTCTATGGAACTAAGAAGGATTTTGGGAAGGATTAGTGGTTGGTGTTTGGAACACGAGTTGGAACAAGCAAACAGAGGAGCGGGTCTCATCGCTCAAAGCATCACTAGGGACCTGAGAATGCAATCATATGTTGCAGTATCTTACCCTCAATGGCTTAGTTTAGTCTTTGAAGAAGAGACCTCTTTATCCTTTGTTATTTGATGGCAAGCTCAGGTGAAGAGGGACAATTTTTTGGTTCATATGTACAGATAGCGTTTAGAAGGTTTAAAAAGTTATAGAGTGAATATGATCTGTCTCTGTAATTTTGGTGGGCTGTAAACTTTACTGGACTCATTTGTATGCTTAGGCATACCTTATCTAATATAACTAACTCAGTGGAAAAAAAAAGATTTGTAATTGAAATATTCGATTTGGAAGCTTTCTAGATTTTACAGTCATCTAACATAAATGCAGGTCATCTACCAGTCAAAAAGATCAAAAATAATTCCATTACCTTTTCCTACAAAAAGATAGAATTAAAATTGCGCATTTTTTTTTTGTCGGCGGCAATTGCGCATTTCAACTCCTTCTTTTATTTTTATTTTCTGTATATAATTTCGTTATTTAAAATTTGAGTGCGTATATTCATATTGTAGAATGTCTCATATAATAACGAAACAAGAAATAATTGCAGGATACGGGATGGGGGTAGCATTCAAAACTTACATCATCTTCTGTTACTTGAGATCAGCTATTTTAGGAGCTTTGTCTCAATCGAACCAAAAAGATAATGGTCCTACCTCTTTTTGCATTCTTAACTTTATCTTCATTCTTCTGTACTCTTTTTATTTTTATACTATATATTGATTTACTTACTATACATACCGACGTATATACAGTGTACTGTATACGGTATACTAAAATACAATTCATAATTATCCCGAATATAAATCACGATAGAAAAAAAAGACACATAAAGGGTGATTTATTGTAATCATGCATGTTAAGAAACTCCGGATAATTTGAATTAGGAGAACTAATGATATGCAATTAACAATAAAATAGATGAAGATATTAAAGTTTAGAACTATGAATATGCGCGTCAAGTGTGGTGTGGTACAAAGGTAGGACCAAGACAACGCAAAGCCTTGTCGTAAAGTCCACTTGCTCAACTTGTCTTTTCTACTTCTTATCTCTCTTTTTTCTTTTTTTTGTCAAAATATTTTTCTTATCTCTCTTCTTAAAATCTCAAGAAACATCGTCTAACACAAACACACGCACATAGATGATCTATATGATCTCATTTTTTTGGTATTTTACTATTTTCTAGTTTTGCTACTCCATGATAATCTCAACTAGGGATGGGGTTCATTTATTTTAGATTCGTCAAGATAGTTTGAAATCTCAACAACAAATCATTTGATTGATTTGTTTACGTGCTCGAAAGTTGGCAATTCTGTGGGAACTGCTAGAAGTATTAAACATTAGAAATATCTACACATTTTGTATTTTACTATCTATTTTAGATACTTATGTATCATTAGAAATATCTAAACATTAGATACTTCTGTATCTCTATCTATTTTAGAAATAGGTAGACCGTTCGTGTTTATTGTCCAATAAAGCGGTCTATTTATAAAAAAGTATAACTTGTCATTTTCTTTTGTCAATATAATTACATGTATTTTGGTCTCTGATTTTTTTTTAACAAATGATAATAAAAGTATTAAATAATGCATGCATCTAATTGTCAAAATAATGCATGCACCTAGCATGTTTTCCTTGTGCACAGCCTCCTTTATTTACCGTGGCATGTCTACTATAGTCAGATATTCTATTTTCTTTACTTTGCCTGATTTACATGAAAGTTTTATACGAATTATGTTATATGTATGACTCTTCTCACATCAAAGTGTAAACAGTATAGGATATAATAGGCCGTTCTTCAAGAATTTGAACCCAAAAAGTTAATTTAGACTTCAAATGACAAAGTTAACAAACATAGGATAAGATTCAACTTACCGTATATTAACTTATTCTCTTGTAGAACCATATATTACCAGGCAAATTTATTGTAAAGATTAACATTTGTAGTTTGTTTAAATTACTTGATAAGTGTCACAACATAACCAAGATCTTTTACTAAAAACAGACAAAAGTCGACAAAATCTATATATATTTAACCCTACTATGCTTTATATGTGGGCTCAAATAAATATCAAAGTAAAATATTCTTATTAATAAAGAATACAATAATATATATCTTAATGGTCAATGTTATTCATGATTATCTCCCATATATAGTGATTACACACATTAATAGAATCTACACCAAATTGTAAAATTATTCACCCACCTAAACCATGACAATTAACCTTATAGCCATTACGAGTCGCGAGTAAGGGTATAAGACTATCCTCATTGGTAGTCCTTAGATGTTTCTTAGGAAATTTCTTAGGTATAGATATTAATTATTAATGAAAAAAAAGCTAAGGATTGTAAGAAACGTTTCTAATTTTAGAACCATAAGAAACGTTTCTTAGTGGACATGTGGCACGATATGAATGGTGAAATGAGATGAATGGGGTAAATTTCTTTTGGCATTTCTCTTTCATTTTCGTGTGTTCTCTTTTCATGTTGTGTGTTATGTTTTTATTTTTTTAATGTTTTGTGTTTTAATTTTAAATGTTGTATGTTATTTTATGTTTTTATTATTAAAATATGTTTCTATGATATATAAAATAATTTTGAATATTTTAAGTTATTAATTATTATTTTACTATATTTATTACTAAGAAACACCTTAACTTGGTTCTACCAATAATCAACAAAATTTTCCTTTTTTCTTAACAAAGTTTCTTCTTCTTTTTATTATTAAAAATTGCCTTAAGAAACAACTAAGAAACACATTAATGAGGATAGTCTAATAGTAAAGAAGCAAACTATATAATATACGACGCACCCTTTCTCAATCTTTCTGGAGAGAGTAACAGACCATCATAGCTAGCAGAGAAAATTTTAAAAAAGAGAACCCTAAAGAAGATAATATTTATAGTTTCGCCCCAAAGATTCTATTTTCTGATCATTTACACCCCTGAAAGAGCAGAGCCGCCATGTGTGGAGGAGCTATAATCTCCGATTTCATACCGCCGCCGAGGTCCCGCCGCGTCACGAGCGAGTTTATATGGCCGGATCTGAAAAACAAAGGGAAAGCTTCGAAGAAGAGATCGACGAAGAAGCGATCCGATTTCTTCGATCTGGACGATGAGTTCGAAGCTGACTTCCAAGGGTTTAAGGATGATTCATCTTTTGACTGCGATGTCGATGATGTCTTCGGAAATGTGAAGCCTTTTGTCTTCGCCGCAACTACCAAACCTGTAGCTTCACCTGCCTCCGCCTTCGTCTCCTCTGGTATATATACTTGGGAATTGATTCAAAATCTCAGCTTTATTTGAATGGGTTTTATGTGTTTATCTCTCTATCGTATGTTGAGTGTTCCTTTAGCCAAAAAGTAAAGATCTTTATATACTTTTCAAGGTTTCTGGGGGTAAAGGAACAAGAGATGGGCTTTTTGCTTGGCTTTGTTTGAACTCAAAAAAAAAAAGTCAAAATTTTGAGAATTTTGTCATGTATTGTTATTTGGCTTTTTTGTTTAATTATGTTGATGAAATGTTTTAGATCTTCTGGATCTTTGGTTTTCAAAGGTATTTATTTGTGTCTATAGCTTTGATTGTTGTTTGAAGTCTTTGAAAATTGGTTTTGTTACCATCTGCTGTCACTATGTTGATTATTTACCAGCTTACCGTGTTTTGGAGTTGTCAATTTCCAGATCCCTTAGCTTCTAAAGAGATGCAGTTTTGTTTATGTATATATTTGACTCTGCTTTATGATATAGTTTTCTCTAATTGTGTAATTGGTTATTAGTAAAGTTTTGTGCTCTGATATGAGTCTCTGATTCAGTTAATGATCCCTTACCATCTTTTGTGTGTTTTGGCTCCAATAGGTTCAACTCCTGCCAAGAAAATTGTAGAGTCCGATGGCCAAGCTGAGAAATCTTCTAAGAGGAAGAGGAAGAATCAGTACCGTGGGATTAGGCAGCGCCCTTGGGGCAAATGGGCAGCTGAGATTCGTGATCCAAGAAAAGGCTCCCGGGAATGGCTTGGAACGTTCGACACAGCTGAGGAAGCAGCAAGAGCCTACGATGCAGCAGCACGCAGAATCCGCGGCAGCAAAGCTAAGGTGAATTTCCCAGAGGAGAAGAAGAACCCTAGCATCTCCCAGAAACGCCCTAGTGCTAAGACCAGTAGTCTTCAGAAACCAGTGGCTAAACCAAACCAAAGCCCAACATTGGTTCAGCAGCAAACACATCTGAGTCAGCAGTACTGCAACAACTCTTTTGACAACATGGGACATGACTCTTTTGGTGATATGAGTTTCATGGAAGAGAAGCCTCTGATGTACAACAGTCAGTTTGGTTTAACGAACTCGTTCGACGCAGGAGGTAACAACGGGTACCAGTATTTCAGTTCTGATCAGGGCAGCAACTCATTTGACTGCTCTGAGTTCGGGTGGAGTGATCACGGCCCTAAAACACCCGAGATCTCGTCAATGCTAGTCAATAATAACCAAGCTCCTTTCATTGAAGAAAGCAATGCAGCCAAGAAGCTTAAACCTAACTCCGAGGACGGGATAAGCCACAATGATGAGTCTGATGATCTGATGGTATACCTTGACAACGCCTTATGGGACACTCCATTAGAAGTGGAAGCCATGCTTGGCGCAGATACTGGTGCGGTGACTCAGGAAGAGGAAAACCCAATGGAGCTGTGGAGCTTAGATGAGATCAATTTCATGCTGGAAGGAGACTTTTGAAGTGATTGATGGTTCCTTAGTTTGTAAATAAAGCTGTGTGTTGGTGAGTTTTAATCTCTTCTGAAGTAAATCTTGTTGAATCGTAAAGATAAACAACCTTACTTGATCTTCTTCTGTCTTCTGTGTACAGGATTTTGCTGTTGTGGGGGATGGTACAAGTCACGCCTAGCGCTTGTTGCATTGGTATCTTATGAGTCCTTCTCTTCCATTCTCTTTTAACTTTCCTGAAATAAAAAAAAAGGTGTGATGAAGTATATAGGAGGTATAAATTATCATCTGATGAGTCTTGTTGTTTGTTCCCTTCATTTTTGTCTTTCTTTCTTTTTAAATGACACTGTTTAGTAATTTTCTGAGCTCTTTGTTTTTATATTTGTTGTAGCGTATCATCATCACCCCCCTCGAATGTATTTTTGTTTTGTATCCCCCAAACATATATAACATTATAATAAAATCTATTTGGAACCTCTCTTATGTGTTACTATAATCAGTTTTGAATAGAAACTTTAAAAGCAAAAAGAGAAAGAAAGATTCTTCGGAAACAATAGTGCGATTGAGTGAAAATTAAGGAAACATGATCAAGGCCACTGCTCAGATTGTTTAGAGGATAAAGTTGAGAGATTGAAGTGTGGAGCGGAGGTTGATGCAACGCGGCGATGGAGGTTGTCGGGACGAAGCGGCGGTTTAAATTTGAAGCTGGTTTAGATTCGGTTCGGTTCAAGGCTTCATTGATTCATTCGTATATTTTAAAAAAAAAATAAAAACCGGTTTAGGAGGTTCTCAGGTTCGGTTCAATGCGGTTTCGTTGTTCTGAATTTCTGATCATACGATGTTGCTGAAGATTCCTTGTTTTCTTAAGATTCCTTCGTCTTGTTCTTGTGTTATTAGCAGAAAGAAGTTTACTTGTCGCGTCATTCTCAGCTCACTTGTAATAATAAGCTCGCCTAATGTCACTCACTGCACCTTACAATCTTAAAACACTGTTTCGGCTCTAGACGTCTTTAATGTAAACGGTTTTTTTTTTTGTTTGTATATCCTCGTTTCGGTATGAAATGGAATTCGAGTGTTACAGCTTACAACAACAACCATTTACTTATTTCACAAAGAAACAGAACACGATTGGGGGAGGGGGGGGTTTCTAGATTTCTTGCGCTGGAAGATAGGACACAGATTTACCTACGAGATCCCTTATATTCACCGGCGAGACAACATGTTTGTCTCCAGAATAAAACAAATTAGCGATTTCTTTATCGGTTTTCTCGGTGTTGTGACGCCCGTCGAAGAACAGAAACGATTTCTGGTAGCTGCAGAGCTTTGAATGCACGTTGCTATAACCACACCCGAATGCATTTCTCGATCCAGTACCACAGCAAGAAGTCGTTGTATCAGTATACCCTAACCATACAAACCACAATTTCATTTCGAATAATAACTAATACAACTTAATCGAAATGTACAAAGGAGATAAAAACTTAATTTCAATGATTTCATTACCGTGGAGTGATGGTTCATTGATCCTCCGGAGGATTTCACCGTTGAAATCAAAGAAGCTGTACCTTAAGCCACGGTATGGTACGGTCATCGCATGGAGCACACGACTAAGCCTTTCATTGTGTGTTTTCACCATGAAGTTAACCATCTCCATACAACTTTCACCTGTCTTTAACTCTTGTCTCACTATCGGTAAGCAACCAAGCGGTCCTAAGCTCTGTACCGCTAACTTCCTCGCCCCACCTGACTTGTATAATTTCTGCATATATCCAAAAATATTTCCTACTATAATCAAAACTTGTAAAGGCAATAGACTAAATCTGGACCAGTCCATGTAACTATAAGGGTATTGGAACAAGACTATAATAATACATACCATGAGCTCTCTTGATATCCTAGAGAGAACGTTGGCAACATGAGCAATCTGCTCCACAAGATTAGCATTTGGATGATCCTTTGCGAAATTCAAGTAATCATCAGCTCCGATGTTGAGCATGTATATAGCTTCTGCTCTTTCTTTATCAGTCCATTTCTTATGCAACTCTACAAATTTCGAAATCTGTTCTCCAAAATTCATCTGCAAGAAAAAAACCCAACAAAACTGAACACATAGATGTATATATAAAAATCTTACAAAACCATGGTGAACTAAAGATTGCTTACAGTTACAGTCTTGGATTGAGATCCAAGAACAACTGCTCCAGCCATAGCGAAGCTTGCTCCTCGGGAAAGATCAGCTTTTGGATCAAGTACCGGAGGAATTGGTTCCCCTTGACCAATCAATCGACCTGGTTTTGCAATTAGATCTTGAATCAATAACAAGAATGAACCCTTAAATAAAGTGTAACACTTTTTCGTCTATATTTGTATTTTTGTACCGACGAAGTCTGGGACAATGTGGCCGTCAGACCAACGACCGGTTGGATCATCGACGGAGTCGCCGTAAGGCCAAGCGGTGGCTGGATCGAATTCCGAGGAGAAGAACTTCGTGTTGCCCACATCGTAGGAAGAGTCGCCAAAAGTGAATAAGAGAGGGGGTTGGCCGGAAACGATCACCGGGAAACTGGCGAGTGTAAAATACGTTAGTAGACCTAAGAAGAAGAGTGAGTAAGGGTTCTTTGCCATTTTTGGAAAGGTTTCAGCTTTCAGTCTTTTGTCTTCTACTCTGTTTTCCTCTGTTTTGTAGTGTTAACTGTTAAACTATGTGATCTACCAAAACAAACCGAAATTAATTCCGGTTTGATTATCTTTTCTTACTCTAGAAGAACAGAAGAAGTCAACTGGAACTAAAACCAAAAAGTTTAGAAAAGTGTGTCAAGAGATAAATCATAAATGTGAGGAGATCCAATTTATATTTAATAGCTGTGGTTACCAAGGTGGGGAACATGGAGCGTGCATTACCAAGGTGGGAACATATCATAAACTCACTTTACAAAGGTTCCAACTACCCTTGTTTGGGAAAATTCACCAAAGCCATGGTGTCTTAATATAATCTTGGTAGAAATCGCCTATCTTGTAACAAAAGTAATCACAATGAAGGCAATTTAAAGTTTATTTTGGAATTAATGGTGTCGTTATATATCTTGCCAAGAATTGTACATCTTGTAACAAAAGGAATCACAATCGTCTATATACCTAACTTAGATTGAGATACACGTGAAACTCTGACTTGTTTTAAATTAAGTACCAGATGGAGAGCAATAATTGGATATCGAAAGTGCTTCAGAAGAAAGGAAACTCGAGTTTCAATTTAGTACTAGAGAAGAGATTGCAATATCTCATTATTTTAATTTCCATAGATTACGACATTTTAAAAGCAATTTATTCGACGGCATAAGCAGAATTAGGACGTAACGATATCGATACTTTATACGATAGTAGCTCGTATATGTATCTCTGAACGATTCTGCTCAAAGTGATCCGTTTATTAGGCAGAGTAACCGGCGTAGGAGTCCTGAGAGGGGAGACGACGACGGGCCGAAAACGTGTTAGGTTCCCAAAACTCACGCATCTTCTCTCCGGTTGGGTAGACGATGAGCTCACGTATATTCATAGGTTGGATCACGTTAAGGTTGGCTGAGTAGAGAAGATGGGCGATTTCTTCCTGCGCTTTCTCTGAGTTGTGACGTCCGTCGAAGAAGAGGTAAGCTCGCTGATAGTCACACAGCTTTGAGTGGACGTTTCCTTTTCCGCAATCGTATGCATTATGTGTCCCAACACCGCAACACGATGAGTTTGATACGTAGAATCCTATACATATATGTATTGAGGTATTAATTTTTTGTGTCAAGAAAGGCTCCAACTGGTAACCAAAATTTAGAAAAAGAATGAGGAGGAATATGACATTCCTCTTCATTTCTCAAAATTTTTATCATTTACAAAGAATATTATTTTCTTATCGTTCCTCTGCATTCTTCATAGAGGAACACTAGACCAAAAATGTTTCTCTCCAAAATTGATGAGGAATAAATAGAACACAAAAAAAATTAATATTAAAATTCGTTTTTTATTTTAAAATAAATAAAAAAATGTTTATTAATAATATTTTAATTTTATAATACAATAATATTCATATTTTTCACAGTATATTGGCAGAAAAGTATCTGTGATACAAAATTTCATGTTAAATTAATTTGAAAGCTTTATTTGGAAATTATATGAATAGTAAATTAAATTTAAAAGATGTGTATATCATAAATAAAAACTAAAGAATATTTTAAATTAAATTTTATTGTAGGTTAATATTAACTATTAGTATTTAATATGATGTCTCTAAAATTTAATTCACAAAATTTATTTTATATACATTAAAAGTAGTATTAGTATTTTTATTCATTGATTGATTTAATATTTCATCTATTTTTAAAAATATTGTTATTATTTGGTTACCAGTCATTATTTTGTTTTTTCTCTGCATTTTTTCCTTTCATTCCTCAAAAATTGTTTATTC
Source organism: Camelina sativa (assembly GCF_000633955.1). NCBI lineage: Eukaryota > Viridiplantae > Streptophyta > Magnoliopsida > Brassicales > Brassicaceae > Camelina > Camelina sativa. The sequence goes on along the minus strand of NC_025703.1, from coordinate 6,819,889 downwards.
CATTCTTCATTGTTTTTTTTATTCATTTTCCTTTTGTTCTTCTAATGGTTACTAGTAGAAGCGAAAAAAGAGAGAATTCTTATAGATTATCATCACGGAAACTTTGGTCGAGTGAATGATCTTACGGTAGTTGAGATTTCTCTGTGTTCTACGAAGAATAGCGTCGTAGAAATCGAAGACAGCGAACTGAAAACCGTCAATGTCGGGGGAATTAGCAAAGTCGTTTAGCATCGGACCGATCTTTTCGTTGTGTTGTTTGGCCAAATCGTTGAGTAGTTCGTAACAGTCGTTGCCGGTCTTGTAGTCTTGCCTCACGATCGGTAAGCAGCCTAATGGTGCTAGCAATTGAACCACAAATTTCCTCGCCCCCAAATTGGTCAGCGACTGTTTATTGGTATATAATCAATCAATTAAACATAAAATAGACAAAACAAACGATGTTTTATTGGTTTGTCGACCACTTACTCTAATGTCAGTCTTTAATTGGCTAGTGACGGAAGTGACAAAAGCTTGCTGCTTAGTAGCGTCTGCATCGGGATGTTTCTGGATGTAGTTCAAATAATCTTCCGTGCCAATGTATATCATAAACAATGACTTTTTGATGTAACCAGTGGTCCAATTTGATTTCATACTTTCGAATGTAGTCACTTGTTGACTCAGTGTCATCTAGATACACAGAAAAATTATAAAACAATTTAACTCTTTTTTGTTGATTTTAATCTACTAATATATGTAAAACAGCTAAATTCTATAACTTTAGTCTTCAACGTTTGTAGCAAAGTAGACTTACAGATTCCGCCGGACTCCCAAGAATAGAAGCATCGGTGACAGCATAACTAACTCCACGTGTAACATTAGCGTCCGGTTTAAGCGCCGGTGGGACTCCGTTCGGAATAGACATGAAATCAGCTATAATCATATATACCATATATTATATTATCTTGTTTAATAACCGATATACTTATACAGTATACAAGTAATATACCGATCAATTAGTGCATGCGTGAACGGTGAACCAACAGAAAAATATTCGAAATCTGAGAGTAATAAGAGCGTACCGATAAAGTCAGGGACGATGTGGCCATCGGAAAACTTGCCGTTAGGGTCGTCACGGGATTTGCCGTAAGGCCATTTGGTTTGGGCAGGATTTTTGTCCTTGCTGAGTAACACTTTGTTTCCGACGTCGTAGTAGGAGTCTCCGAACGTGAACAACGCTACGTTGGGAACACCCTCGCCGGCGTAGACGATGATCGGATTGTCGAACATGGTTAATATCAGTAATACTCCCAGAATACTCACGAAATTACAATTGTCTGCCATCTCAATTATTATTAGTGAAGTGAGGAACTCTGGTAATGAACTTCACAGTTCACTTGGTCATATTTATATTGCATCGGTTGGTAAATTTTTGTTGAGTAAAATGTAACGGTTTAAAAAAATCTACACTGCACCTTAAATAGTTAAATATGAGGCCCCCGTCGCATGCATGTTAGGTCGGAAATTTTGTTATTTTTATATATATTATATATATAATATATGAATATATTATATATATATATATTAATATATATATTCAATATATATATATATATATATATTCAAGAGAAATTCCTCAAAATACCACAATTTTAGTATTTTGACACTCTTAAATTTATTTTTTCCAAAGATACCACAAAAGTTATTTTTTTTCAAAAATAACATAAACACAAAAAATGATTTTTCATTGGGTAAAAAAAAAAAAGGTTTGTGTTGACAAATTTAGATTTAGAGTATAGTTTTTAGGGGTAGTGATCAGTGTTAGGATTTAAAGATTAGTTTTAATATAAAAAATTAATTCAATTTTGTGGTATTTTTAGGAAAAAAATACATTTTAATGGTATTTATGAGAATTGCCCTATTGAAAATGAGTTAGACTTTTTTCTTTTGTAATTATATGAGACAATATTAAGTGGTTTAGTTTATAAAAATATATTTTTAGATATTATATATCCTCTTTTTATATGATATTTTCAAAAATCTTTTCTATATGTTCTATTAACCATTTATCATGAATTTGTATATCGACATGATTCTAAGGTTGATCCTACTAGCTCTTTCTGTGGTTATATAATTTGTTCATAATTCCAACTCTTAAAAAAAAAAAAATCTAACTCATGTCAAATTTGTTATCTGATTAATGTACTTTCCAAAAAAGAACAATCATATTAATATATCTACTTAATCCCAAAAACATAATATTATATATATATATATATATATATATATATATATATTTTAAATGAAAGAATACATTATTTTATATATACTTATATATATAGTTTAAATGAAAGAATACATCAAATTTAAGTTATTTCCATTTGATACTAAACATATATACAAATATCTAGTAGAAATTGTGTCTCAAAAATAAATTTGAAGGAACTCCATAACAAAGCATAACTATAACTAAACTACACTTTTTTTTGCTGGTGTCTTTTATAGCAATTTCTTTTGCTCGGGATATCGCCAAATGCCAATAGTGCCCATCGCCATGCATTTGCAAATTGCAATCATATTTTACTTTAGTCTTTAGGTGGACTAGCTAAGATAGCTTAGAGTATCTCCATCAAAGGTTGTAAACTATATCTTAAGAGTTGCTTAGGTAAAAAAATAAATCAGATAAATAGAAAAAAAACAAAATTACCCAGTGATCGATCCTTATGTTAGATATTTAAGGATCACTAAGGATCAAGGTTGTGTCAACTCCTGATTGGTTGAGGAGATTTTTTTTTTCTTTGCTTCATTTGTGTCGCCTATGCTCTCTGTCTCAGTTTTACGATCCACCACCAAATTTTTGTTCACCGTCGTTCTTGTCTCCGCCTGATTGCATCTAGGTTGTTCTCAAGAGCTTTGTGAGAATCTCTGCTTCAGCGACTCAAACACCCGAAAGAGTTTCACAAGGTTTGTTCTCTCATTCTCTTTGTCGATCACTCCCCATCCCAATTCCCAAAACCCCAAATTTTGTGGGTTCTTCAAAATCTCATCCACATAATTGGGTTCAGGAACCTGAATCGATTTTTTATTTTATTTTATTTGTGCAAGAGAATTAGTATTCGCAGAGTTGATCGAATCGTTCATATTTATTTTGTTTCATAACTGGTAGCGTTGATTGTTGGAGATATGTTTATTTGCTCGTAAGTCGTAAGGCTCTCTCTGTTTGGTTTCTCCGATTTAAGCCTTTTTTTTCAGGGTCGTTTCGTTGTGAGTGATGAAGATGCTTTGTTGAATACTCAGTGCCCGAAGAAATTGGAGCTGCGATGGCATAGTGAAGTCACTTCTAGCGTTTATGCTACACCCTTGATTGCTGATATTAACAGGTATGACTTATTATTTCCACCAAATTCTATTATGTTGATTGATTCTGTATACAAATCTTACTCACAACTAGATGTTTATATTCTGGAATTGGGTTGTTTGTTTTCGCTGAGGATCATCACTGCTTCTTCCATATATTGTGCTTAAAGCCAGATTTGTTTTATCGTTGTAGTGATGGAAAGCTTGACATTGTTTTTCTCTCTTCTCTCTCCGTCGGTTCACCATTCTCTCTGTTTCTGGGATGGGTGATTTCTTCAATGAGGTTAGTTTCGATTACTCCTTCTACTAGTGTTTGTTGTTTTGATTCTTCTTATCGATTTGTTTTTTTTTTTTTGTTATTGAAGTCGAATCTTCGATTTGGAATATTGAAAAGAAGATAGACTTCTGACTCTTCAAATTTGATTCAGCCTTTATCTAGATTTATGTTCGGAAATATTCTGTTCAAATAGTTTTCACAATTTTGAGTTTGACAATAATATATATTTGGAGATATTTTTTGGTTTAGTATGAATGTATGATTAGTTTACGTAACCTTAATTTTATCTTAAAAAAAAAAAAAGAAGTAAAAATAATATTAATAGTTTACGTATGCATTATTATGAATGATTTACAGATGACTGTCTCAACAAGTCAAGAAATTCTCACAAAACAAGAACAAATGGACTGATAAAGCGCTGTCAGAAGCTATCTACTTAACCTACATTGGCTCTGATGATTACTTGAACTATGCCAAGAATAACCCAAATCCCTCTCATGATCAAAAGCAAGCCTTTGTGGATCAAGTCATCACTTCCATAGAGGCAGCAATAAAGGTAAATAATGCTTAGCAGCTACATGATAAAGTAGATCTATGATGCTTTCGTTTATTAGTTACATCTTTCTCTCTCTTCTCTCTTTCTTTCAGGCTGTTCACGAGGCGGGAGGGAGGAAGTTCGCCTTCCAAAACTTACCACCGTTAGGCTGCTTGCCTATGGTTAAACAAGAGACGGGAAACTATAAAGATTGTGTGAAGCTGCCTTCAGAAATGGCAGCAATGCATAACAAGAACTTATTGAAACTCATAGAGAAACTGGCACAAGATCTTGAGAGTTTCCAGTTCTCGTTCTACGATTTCTTCAGCTCAATCCAGAACAGAGTTTTAGAGCCCTACACTTACAGTAAGTCGTCCTTAATTATGATCAAATACAACCATCCTTTCCTACGTTTTCAAACCCAGGCGGCAGTCCATTAATGTTTTCGTTTTGTGCAGTATTCGGGACAGGGCCACTAAAGGGGACAGGTTGTGCAGCCAACAACGTGTGTGTCAATCCAAATGGGTACGTCTTCTTCGACGGTAAGTATTTGACACAAAAAGCGAACTTTCAGGTAGCCGATCTGATGTGGAATGCAAACCCTCAAGTCATTGAACCCAACAATCTCCGTGAGCTTCTCGTCTTTCCTCTCGACATACCATTCATCTACAATGTCAAAAGCCTTGACCAAGTTGGTAAAGCTGGCTCCTTTGTGATATAATAAGATCGTGTGTAACTGAAATAATCAAGGCCAGGATTGTGTATATCTGGCACTTCTTAAGATAATCTACTGTTAATGTCGGGTTGGTGGGCAACGTAACGAAAATAATAAAATTTGACGATGATGTTGTGTCGTCAAATAAAATATTGAAGATGGGTAACCTTGTGGAACTCCTAGTTAAATGCTCCGTAAAACACAAGGAAGACATTCATTTTAAAATAGGCCTTTTAGTAGTTAGGCCCGTGGGCTCCTATCAAATGGAATAAAACCCCACGATTTGGTTATTTAATTATCAATGGTATTATTTTTTACTTAAGTTAGATTATATGAAAGTATGAGATAAAATTAATTACGAAACTATATTTGGAAATAGCAATTTTATAATTCTTTTTGCACTGAAATAGTGAAATTTTAAGACAACGTCGACTATAAACAAAAAAAAAATACATTCAAATCAAGCCAGAGTAATCAATTTAATCTAGTGATGTTTGGAAATAAGTTTGCTATACTAGCTAGACATCAGCCGCAAAACCCATAGTTAAAGAAGAAATTTATTTCAAAGAGAGAGAGATAGAGACAGGGAGAGAGTAAAGTAGTCATCAGTTAGTTGAAAAAGAGGTAATCAATTAAATTAAGAAGAAGAAAAGAAAGTGGTTGCCAAAAGAAGACACCTGTTCTCTCAATCATTGGACGTTTCACTAATTTCCACATTTTCGGCTCTAATTTATCTTTCTTTCCCCCCCATTTCCGTTTTATTTTCTTCTTTAACCAAACTTTTTTCTGTACCTAAAAATGTACTTTTATCTCATTTCGTTTTACTTTTTTATGTTTTAACTTTAAAACTTCAGTCTCAAATTCACAATCAAAAGCACGCAATTAAACCTACCTCAAGTTTATTAAGGATAGCAATAGAAGGTAAGTATGGTACTACTAACACATGATTATTTCTAAAAGGAGAAAAATACAATAATGTCCCTTAGAAAGGCCCCCGCCTAGCTGAAAAAAATGTTTAAGAGTGGGTTACGTTTCATTTGATGGATTTGTGTTTGCGTGAGTTGATGAGTTCCATTCCATTTTTATAAGAAAATGTAATTTAGCTAATAAACAAATAATTACGTACGAAAACAGCCGCCACGGTGGTCCAGACACTGCATAAACCACGTGATGCTCGTTGTGATAGAACGAAACGCCCACGTTATGACACGTCATCTTGCCAGCTGTTTCCAGTTCCTCGGTTTCAGGGTCTTTCCCATGTTGTTCTTTCTTTGTACAGGTCACACTACTTCCCCCCCCCCCCCCCCCC
>NC_025703.1:6809584-6813385 GCF_000633955.1 Camelina sativa | reverse complement strand
CCCCCCCCCCCCCCCCCCCCAACTTGGTCGTCTTAAGCCGTCAGATGTACAGAATCCAACGGTTCGGGCTTTCACATTTTACGTTCTTCCTTCCTTCTCATAATACGATTAGGTAATTCCCATTAATTTCAAAGTTTAGCATTTTAGAGTAATTAACTAGGACGATTTAATTATATGAAAGTGACATAAGTTGAAACTTTTATCATTTGCAAACCTTTGACTATGTAAAGGAGGAGGATTACATGTACTATAATTTTGGCAAATGTACGATTATAAATTAGATCTCCTCGTTGAGAATTTATCAATTAAGATTATGATTAAAATGGAATATCAAGCTGACCATGGAATATAAGCATATTAGTATATTCTTCTTTTTGTTTATACTAATATTCCCATTCGCTAGTTGCTTTTTTTTTTTCTAATGATTCTCTATTCTCCAATTTACACAACTTTTAGAGAAGCCAATGGCCCGAAGGCAAGTCGAATCCAACTTACACATATAATACTACTTCCGAGTCATTTTGCCCACATGTTATTTGTAAAATTTTAACTATATTTTCAAGTTTATCAGATTTTTGAAATTACCATTTGTTCCTGATGTTCTATGTTATAGATATTTAAGGGGAAGAGACTTGGAAATTATTGACAAATTAAAAAGTGATGACTAAATTTTTTGTTGATTTATATTGTTGATTAGATTTTTATAATTTTTCTTCAGTTAACTTCTTAGAACCTACATATAATTTCACGGTAAAACCTGCTTAATATTCCGTCTTTGAATCATTTTTTGGGGCAAGGTTAATTAGTCTTTGAAGTTATCTTTTGAACGGACATCTTATAATATTTTATCATTTAGTAAGTTAAATAGAACTGATTAATATAATCACGCCACAAAATATCTGAAAGGAAAGAGCTAGAAGGATTCATGCAAGTAACGTTGTACTCCCGTACACGTTTTGCTTAATCATCTCATCGCTGTAAGAAAAGTACGAATAGGTCTTTAATTATTTTGTATTGATATTAGTACTTACTTAATTAATGTAAAGTGAAAACGAGTTTGACATTATTTGTAAATTAGAAAATCGATATTGCCGAAGCTGACTGCGTTTTTGTCATTGACTTACTTCATAAGCGTAGCATGTAAAGAAAACGTTTTGTGAAAACTTTTGTCTTTTGTCTTTGGGTGGTTGAGATTAATACTATAATTTTGAAATCACGAATGTTTTTCTTGCTAACACGAGTTTAGCATTTTGTTTTGTCATGTTTTGAGTTTGCATAGTTCCGATGCTAACAAAGAAACCGTAGGCTTTGTTGTCTTCTCATATTTGAAATAGTTTTTTTTTTTTTTTTTTGAACAAACTCATATTTGAAATAGTCTAATAACCCCATTTTATGTTAAGTCGTATAAATATTATTTTATGCTTAATTTTACTTTTTCTTACAGACAATGAAAGTGTCCTCCATTTTTTTTTGTTTACTATGCATTTTTTCCCCATAAATTTTAGTTGTTTTGATATAAACTTTAATATATCAGTGATCTATAATCATATCAATTAAACTACTAAAAATTAGATACATTTCTTTTGTTTATTCTTATTTTTACAAAAAAAATATCTAAAACTAATTAAGTAATTGTCGCATTTGGGATCGTCTGCAAAACTGTGTAATGAATCATTTTTTATTTGTATTTTGTCGTTTTACATGATTACTAATCAAGCATTGATTCGATTACTGGATATCGTTAGAAGTATTTATAAATTCTTTTTTAACATGTCCGTTGACATAGTTTGATAATTTAATTAAAAAATCTAAATGATTACTTTTAAGGTTTACATTTTTGACAAACAACCATGTTAGTTATAATAATTTAACGACTTCAATTAATTTTGAAATACTCCTTCTGTTTCATATTAAGTGTCATTTTATGATTTTTGACATAGAATTTTATATTTTACACCTTATTAATATATTATTTATTTTTTCTATCGGTCAATACATTAAATTGGTAGGGATAAAATTGGAAAATTTATCAAACATTTACATTGGAAATACAAAATGACACTTATTTTATAACAAAATTTTCAGCTTAAAATGACACTTAATATGAAACAGAGGGAGTAGTTTAGATTGTGACTATCGAAAATAAATGTACGCTAAATGCCAACATAAAACACAACCAATCGAGGTAGTTATAATCTTAAATATTTTTATCGTTTTGTTTTAACGTTGTATATTTAGCTACTAACATATTTGAATTTTTTTATAAATGAAATAGTTTAGATGAAATATACCAATAAACTCATCTTATTTCTCTATAAATGTATTTTTCTAAGAGAAACATATTTGTAATTCTATGTTATTTATATATATATATATTTATATTAAAATATAACTTAGACTAATTTTATCCTTTTCACATCAATCTTATATTTATTAGAAATATAATTTTTCCTTAATTTTATTAGGGGAATAATTTAAATTTTTCCCCAACCATTTTGTATAATTCTTTTATCATTATATTAGTTTCTTAAAACTATGCTTATATTACTATCAATATTGATTAAAATTAAAAACTTTTTATATATTATTATATTGATTTCTGTTTCTGTTTTCCATGTCCTAATAGGGTTATTATCAACTTAAAATGCTTATTTATTTGAGTGTAAATTATATAAGCTAATATAGGAGTTAATTTTTTCAGCCAGCTCATATAGAGCTAAATTTTGATTATATTATATTTTTTTGAGTGTGTTAATCTTTAAAATTTTCAAACTAAAAAATGGAACAACTTACAAAGTCACAAACATTTTACTAGTCAAACTTACCTTTTCGAAATTGAATTATTTTGTTCTAAAAGAACCGTTTTATCTTTCTTTCTTTTGTTATTTTGGCAAAAAAAAAAAAAAGACAATTTTTTTTTTTTCTCTCGTTAAATTTTTCTGTGGTTCCGGTCACCGCAGCTCTGTCATCATCTTCATTCTTCTTCTTCTGCTTCTTCATTTACTCAGATTCTCTTTGAATTTCCCCCCTTCCTCAAAAATCTCGATCTGTATCGTATAGTGAGAGGGTGAATTTAGGATCCTTGTGTCTGTGTTTTCTGGTTACAGTTGTAAATTTTGAATTTTTATTGTGTGTGTGTGAAGTCAGATTCAGTTTCCTGTGAGCTGTACAGATTTGGTTTTTTTTTTTTGGGTTATATCGTTCTGTGATCTATTTCGGGTTTTTTCTTCTCTTTCTGTGATTTTTGTTTATTGTTTGTTTTCGTCGGCCCGAGTTTACCGGAGCTCCGGGTCTGACGTGATTTTTTCTCAAATGGCGGCGTCAGAGAGATCGATTGATAAACAAGTCGACATGACTTCTTCTTCCTTTCTCCAAAAATTCAGGCTTTACGAGACCCGCTCGGTGATTCTTCTTCTTCTTCTTCTTCTTCTTCTTCTTCTTCTTCTTCATCTTTCAATCAATTCATTGATTTGATTCTCTTGTTTTTGTTCTCTTTTGATTTCGTTTTGATTACACGAATCAATGGATTTGGTAATCTGATTATTAAGCTATATGTGTTTTGATTGAAAACAGAGCTTTTACATGATTGGAAGAGATAAAAACAGAACGTCTTGGAGAGTCTTGAAGCTAGATAGGACAGAGCCAACAGAGGTTAACATTTACGAAGATTCAACGGCTTACACAGAAGCTGAATGCTTTGAAACTTTGAGAAGGATACATGAAGGAAACAGGTCATCTGGTGGTTTGAAATTTGTCACCACTTGCTATGGGATCATCGGTAATGAATTGTCTTTATTGCAT
>NC_025703.1:6798224-6803685 GCF_000633955.1 Camelina sativa | reverse complement strand
TGAGTGTAAATTATATAAGCTAATATAGGAGTTAATTTTTTCAGCCAGCTCATATAGAGCTAAATTTTGATTATATTATATTTTTTTGAGTGTGTTAATCTTTAAAATTTTCAAACTAAAAAATGGAACAACTTACAAAGTCACAAACATTTTACTAGTCAAACTTACCTTTTCGAAATTGAATTATTTTGTTCTAAAAGAACCGTTTTATCTTTCTTTCTTTTGTTATTTTGGCAAAAAAAAAAAAAAGACAATTTTTTTTTTTTCTCTCGTTAAATTTTTCTGTGGTTCCGGTCACCGCAGCTCTGTCATCATCTTCATTCTTCTTCTTCTGCTTCTTCATTTACTCAGATTCTCTTTGAATTTCCCCCCTTCCTCAAAAATCTCGATCTGTATCGTATAGTGAGAGGGTGAATTTAGGATCCTTGTGTCTGTGTTTTCTGGTTACAGTTGTAAATTTTGAATTTTTATTGTGTGTGTGTGAAGTCAGATTCAGTTTCCTGTGAGCTGTACAGATTTGGTTTTTTTTTTTTGGGTTATATCGTTCTGTGATCTATTTCGGGTTTTTTCTTCTCTTTCTGTGATTTTTGTTTATTGTTTGTTTTCGTCGGCCCGAGTTTACCGGAGCTCCGGGTCTGACGTGATTTTTTCTCAAATGGCGGCGTCAGAGAGATCGATTGATAAACAAGTCGACATGACTTCTTCTTCCTTTCTCCAAAAATTCAGGCTTTACGAGACCCGCTCGGTGATTCTTCTTCTTCTTCTTCTTCTTCTTCTTCTTCTTCTTCTTCATCTTTCAATCAATTCATTGATTTGATTCTCTTGTTTTTGTTCTCTTTTGATTTCGTTTTGATTACACGAATCAATGGATTTGGTAATCTGATTATTAAGCTATATGTGTTTTGATTGAAAACAGAGCTTTTACATGATTGGAAGAGATAAAAACAGAACGTCTTGGAGAGTCTTGAAGCTAGATAGGACAGAGCCAACAGAGGTTAACATTTACGAAGATTCAACGGCTTACACAGAAGCTGAATGCTTTGATACTTTGAGAAGGATACATGAAGGAAACAGGTCATCTGGTGGTTTGAAATTTGTCACCACTTGCTATGGGATCATCGGTAATCAATTTTCTTTATTGCATTCAACCATCTGATTCTATATACTAGTTTCTTTCATCTTTGTAAGGTTAACACATAAGGTTTCTTGGTTTAGGATTCATAAGGTTCTTGGGACCTTATTACATGCTGATAATCACTAAAAGAAAGAAGCTTGGTGAAATTTGTGGGCATACGGTTTATGGTGTTGCAAAGAGCAAGATTATTACCATCCCACATGCCTCTGTGCTATCCAATGTGGCTTATTCTAAGGATGAGAAAAGGTTTCTTATGTCACTTCTGCTTGTAAAATGGAATACCTGTACCTTGGTACCTGGTACCTTTTATCCATACATTACATTTCGACATTATTGAACTTTACCACTTGTATTTAGATCTTGAGACCATTCTGTTGTCTTTTTTGTTCCTCTCCATTGTGTCCCTCTTTGATCTGCACAATTTTAGTGTCACAGGTTTCTATTAGACAAGTTAACAGTTGTTGAGGTAACTGTGATTGAATTCGTCACAGGTTCTTTTTTAATTTGTCCATTGCTGTTGGTGATAATCCAGCAGCTTAGAGTTTCATTAATATCCTTTCCATTTTGTTTAAGTCTTTAGTCAGACAATCTTTGTTGCACTTTTTGCTTTTTACTATTTCTAGGTATTCTTCTCCCCTGTCTCTACAGTGGACACACTTCTATTTGTTGTATGTATTTTGATATGTTATATATGTATGACAGAGGTATTATCAAGAAAGGGAGACCTCTCTTTTACTTTCTTCTACTTTCATTTGATCTGTTATATTTGGAACTTTGATTTATCTTGTACCTTGCTTCCTTTTTATCAGATTATTTACTGATCCAGGTTCTAAATCATGTTGTTTTTCTTCTGTCTTCCTTGGAAACTTTATAGGTACAAGAGGCTACTCTGCACTGTTGATCTCACAAAGGACTTCTTCTTCAGCTATTCCTATCACATCATGCATACACTTCAGAGGAATCTGTCTGACAAGGTGGAAAGACACACTTACTACGAATCTATGTTTGTCTGGAATGAATACTTAACTCGGAAGATTCGGAACAACGTTAAGGACTGTATGTGGACAGTTGCCTTGGTATATGGATTTTTCAAACAGGTATTACTTGTACTAATTAGTCCAAAGGTTTCTATTAACTTTTTCTAACAGTCAGAGATATGCATATTACAAGCAGGTGTTGTGATACTTACCCCCCACTATGTTGATGCCCTATCGATTCTTTTGTCTTTTGATGCACATTAAAAGTTGTTAACCTTTGGAATGGCATTTTTGTTGTCTAATATATAGGTTAAGCTAACAGTATCTGAGAAGAACTTTAGATTGACTCTAATTGCTCGCCGATCTCGCCATTATGCTGGCACAAGGTACAATCTCTACACTTGAGCTTGTTCTATCTTTATCATTGATATGGTTAAGCTGTAATGGGATAATGGGATAAGTCTTAGTTGGATCATAATCTTCCATCTTTTTCCCCAGATACCTGAAACGTGGTGTGAATGAGAAAGGCAGGGTAGCTAATGATGTCGAGACAGAGCAGATCGTTTTCGAGGAAGCTCAAGATGGTAATCCCGGCCGAATAAGTTCTGTAGTTCAGAATCGGGGTTCAATACCTTTGTTCTGGTCTCAGGAGACCTCACGCTTGAATATCAAACCTGATATTATATGTATGATCTTCTTTCTCCAACATAATATATTCTTATCAATTCCATTTTTTTTTTCTCCTTGGTTTTATGTGCTGATATCATCTCTTATATGTGGAAAGTGTCAGCGCAGGACCCCAACTTTGAGGCAACCAGACTGCATTTTGAAAATCTTGGAAAGAGATATGGGAATCCAATCATCATTTTGAACTTGATAAAGGTTGGTATTCTATATCGTCGATAGTCTAGAGGATACAAATTCTGATCTATTCTTCCTGGTTTGTTCTAATTCACTTAATTTTTAAAAAAACAGACGCGTGAAAAGAGGCCTCGGGAGACTATTCTGCGTGCAGAGTTTGCAAATGCAATTAGATTTATAAATAAAGGGTTAAGCAAGGAGGATCGTCTAAGGCCTCTTCACTGGGACTTGCATAAACACTCCAGAAAGTACGTGATGGACACAACCTCATATGCTTCTTTGTTTCTTTTCTTTTCAATGCATTTTCTACACACAATAGTGTTTTTACTAACTGAAAATGGTTCCTTTCTTTTCCAGAAAAGGCACAAACGTGTTGGCAATTCTCGGCAGGTTGGCTACTTATGCTCTGAACTTGACTGGCATCTTCTACTGTCAACTAACTCCAGATCTTAGAGGAGTTGGGTTTCAGAACCAGAATCCATCCACCTTGGAGTGAGTATCCAATTTACCAATAGTTCTTTACCTTCTTTGTAGTTTCTTGCTTAACACATTACTCATCTCTCTCTTGTATTCTTAGTAGCTAGGCTCTAAATAACTTCTTTGCCCCAGAAAAGGCTCTAATTAATTTAATTCTTCCGGTTTTTATTGTAGGAACAACAATGGTGATGGTTCTTCTTATGATCTACCCAGTAAAGATGAAATTGCACCAGATTTGGCTGTGGAAAGTGGTAATGATAGTAAGGATGCTACTGAAGGTCGGCAAAAGGAAGCTACCATGCTTCAGAAAGGAGTCCTGAGGACCAATTGCATAGACTGTTTAGATCGCACCAATGTTGCTCAATATGCCTATGGGTTGGTAGCATTTGGGCGTCAACTCCATGCTTTGGGATTGACAGAGTCTACTAATATTGATCTAGACAATCCCCTCGCTGAAGATTTGATGGGAATTTATGAGACAATGGGAGATACACTTGCACTTCAGTATGGAGGATCCGCGGCACACAACAAGGTCTCTTTGTTAGCTTCCCTGGCAACATACTGTTCCCGTTTTAGCTAAAATTCTGTTAGACATAATTATTAATCAATCATCTTATTTCTGTGGACACAGATATTTTGTGAAAGGCGTGGTCAATGGAGAGCGGCGACTCAGTCACAGGAATTCTTTAGAACTTTGCAACGTTACTACAGTAACGCCTATATGGATGCTGAAAAGCAAGATGCAATTAACGTGTATGCTGAAGTTAAACTTTCTCTGTTTCCTATGCCTTCTCTGGTCTGAAAACATTATTTGACTATAGACTTGTATTTTGCTACAGGTTCTTGGGATACTTTCAGCCACAACCAGATAAGGCAGCGTTATGGGAATTGGGTTCTGATCAGCACTACAATGCAGCAAGATTTCTTGCCAATTCTGTACCAGAGAATTCGAGGTAAATTTCATGGTTAACTAGACACTTGTGGAGAGGTTTGAAACATTTTATGTTCTCTAGAGATACTAACATTCCATTTGATTGCCTTTAGGTCTACGATGAAACGATCTTTATCAGAAAGTAGCATCCTTAGCGAGAGCAGTGCAGCTGCGTTAGGTAGACAAGGTTGTGCTGAAAAAGATGAAGAAGCTAAAGGTCTTTCAGATTCAGCACCTGAGATATCAACGACTGAAACTGCAATGATTGCTGCTAGTTTGAGGTATAAAAAACTTATGATCTCTGTCAAATAAATCTTGTAAAAATTTGGGTTCTTGTCAGCTAAATCTGAGGCTTTTGTTTTGCAGTGCTCCACCACCAATATTAGAGGAATTAGGTTTAGATGATATTCTTGAAAACGATTGCTTCTGCTGTGATGGTCATGGTGAGCAATGTACATGTGCCGCTTTTGATATGGATTGGGTTTCTTCTTCAGGAAACTCTTGTGAAGATGAGAGTTACGGAAGGTAAGACAAAATGATCTCTATTTGATTATCTTAATGTCGCTAATGTTAGTATCAACCAAAATTGTCCTCCTAATGTCTTGACATTTCTTATTTCTGCAGATCCACAGTGGTTAGATCCTTTGAAACCATCCCTGAAAGTACAAAAATAGAGTCAGAAATTTGTGTTGTTGAACCAGATTCCAGCAGTATAAAGGTAAAGAATAAGTTTAAAACACGAAGCAGCTATTGGTAGATAAAAAACCTATGCTAATACCAAACTCTGATTTTTTTTTTTTTTTGTTTACATTTACAACAGTTGAACTCAGAAGCCATTTCCGGGATTCCTGAAGGTTATGTGAGATGGGTAATGGATGAAGAGGGACATTTCTGGTGACAACAGAGCTGCTTTTCAACAGTAAACAGTATTAAGCAAAGAAAAAAAGAAAATAAAAAAGCATACCTTTAGTGGTGACGGGTAAAAAAGAAAGTAACTGAAAAAGAAGAACTAACCGCCGCTAATTATATAATTAATCGGATTGGAAGCGACAAAAAAAAAAAAAAAAGGGGTTGAAAAGG
>NC_025703.1:6780627-6797717 GCF_000633955.1 Camelina sativa | reverse complement strand
GAGAGAGATGGAGAGGGGATAGAGTAACAATTTGTAAATATGTTACAGAAGACATTGAATGATGAACAAAACTCAGACTTTGTTCCAATTTTTTCTTTTTGAATTTTCGGTTTAGTTTATATATATGATGGGGAACTCTGATTATTCGATTGCAATAAAAAAAAAAAGACTTGAGTACCGTGGTAGTAAATGGATCATCGCTATTGATAATAACAACAACAAACGAAAGGTTTATCAGGCCTCTTATAGGGAGGACGGCAGTCTCCGGTCTCGTACCCCTTTGATAAGCATGTCTCGGTGCATTGTCGTGCTCCATATAAGATCGGGTATAATAACTCCTCAAAGTATTTCATATGGACCTTCAGTTCTTTAGTTTGGATCTCTGCACACACATGCAAAAATTTCACAATGTTAATTAATCTAAGTTATATATATATACGCCACATTATATTTTCACGAACCAAGATTTCTTTTACAGTTTCTAAATCTTCTCCATGTTGTATACATGTTGCCCTTAAAAAACATACCTAATACCAAATCACGAAGAACACATTCCAGTAAAGTTATAACCACAAAATATTGGTATTCACATACCATCCTGTGTTATTTTAATCTCTTGATTACTAGATTAAGACTAGTGCACGAGTATTTTTGAAATCTACCGAAAATACGAAGATTTAATCAAAAGTTTATAGAATTTCGCAGATTAGCTATAAGTCTGCTTAATATATTATTGAAGTCTATCGAAAATACGAAGATTTAACAAAAGTCTAGATTACTCCGCAAATTAGCTATAAGCCTGCTTAATATATTTTCGAAGTCTACCAAAAATACGAAAACTTAGCAAAAGTCTAGAATACTTTGCAAACTAACTATAAGTCTACTTAATATATTTTTGAAGTCTAGTGAAAATGCGAAAACTTAACTAAAGTCTAGATTATTCCACA
Source organism: Camelina sativa (assembly GCF_000633955.1). Taxonomy (NCBI): domain Eukaryota; kingdom Viridiplantae; phylum Streptophyta; class Magnoliopsida; order Brassicales; family Brassicaceae; genus Camelina; species Camelina sativa. Next base: position 6,796,770 of record NC_025703.1, on the reverse strand, counting down.
GATTAGCTATAAGTCTGCTTAATATATTTTTGAAGTCTACCAAAAATTTGAAGACTTTATCGAAGTATATGAATCTCCTCAGACTAACTATAAGTCTGCTTAATCTATTTTTGAAATCTACCGAAAATCGAAGACTTTACCAAAGTCTATGATTCTTCGCAGAGTAATTATAAGTCTGACTAATAATTACCAAAGATTTTTGAAGATTTTTCTTTTAAAAAATATTTTCTTTTTCATTTGATTCCCTTATTAAATGATTTCCTTTATTAATTTTTGTTTTTCAATTATTTCCTCTTTAAAATTTTGTTTAAAATAATTTTCTGAATATTTAGTATTGTATGTGTGATTTTTATAATATTTATTTAGTTAAGAAGAAAAAAGAGTAATATATGCAAGGGTAATATAGTAAAAATGTGCTATACAAATATTTGAAAATCTTGATAGGTTATTTTAGTTGTTTCTAATAAATTGTAGGTTATTGTAGCAAATCTCCTATGATTATTTCTAAGTTTTTTTTCGATTTCGAAGATCTTTTGATGAATAGTATATATTGTATAATCAATACAATAAAAGATGTAGTGTTTCTCTCCAGAGCTTGACACCTCAGCTTCTGTATTCAAGCAAGTGTTGACACCTCAGAAAAAATCAACAGTCTATCAAATTAAAACAATTAATACAGATCAGCACAATTGTTGCTTACATGTCTTTTTTGCAATCTTATTATATAAAGCTTGGTTCTCAAAGTTAGTAACTCACCAGATCGTGACACGTGTTATTTTTAACGATCAGAGATCAAAGTCAAAAACTCACAAGATCGTGACACTTATCAATTTTAACAATTAAATATCAAAGTTAGTAACTCATTAGATCGTGACACGTGTCAATTTTAACGATCATAAATCACATATCAAAGTTAGTAACTCATCAGATCCTAACACGTGTCAATTTTAATGATCAGAAATCACAGTTTTCAAGCTTGGTAAAACAATACATAAGATAATTGTAATCTTATTATATTAAAAAAAACTTTGTTAATCCTAAAAGGAAAATGATTGTAAATACACCCCACTATATAAGCAAATAGATGATGACATATTTTTTACCAAACAAAATAATTTCGACTAGCTTTCTTTTTCTTAGTAAATTTTTTTTATTAACTTTTTGTTTGACACATCATTATTCTCGAACAAGTCTCGAAGGCGATTTGTTTGTTGTGTACTTGAAGCAATTATATAAAAAGATTCCTAGATATTATCACGTGTTTTCGTCGACATTTCTTTGAATTTTGTTTAGTTTCTCAATTTTATAATGCATACTACATAATCTCAGGGTGTTATTATTATTTCTTTTAATTATTATTACAAAAGCAAGATTAACTAAACATAAAGCGTTCTTATCGTCGAACGATAGTACGCCCTACAAGAAAGTGGGAAGCAATAATTTTTTTTAAAAACAATTAGCTCATTGAATTTTATCATAAAATAGAAAAGAGATTAAGAAAAATATACAAAAAATTATTAATTATAAAAAATGTAAATACTCACTTCTATATAAACATAGATCATCTCATATTAGTCATCTAACAAAATAATTTATTCAAAAATATCACTTTTAACTTTAATCTATTGGTCAAACTTTTTTTAATGGGAAAACAAATTTTCATTATTTTTTAAAATCAAAATATACTCTTACTTTTTACTTTTTCATTACGGAATAGATAAGATTAATATGTTGACCTAAAAAAAATAGAAGATTAATATATGTATCTTCCTTTTTTATTACTGTATTTTAAAATTTATTGTAGTAGTTTTAGATTGTTTTATTTAATTTATATTTTCATCTTTGGATTATTTGATATTCATATATACCAAAGATGAGGGCGAATGAGGGCGTTGAGGAGGCCACTTGGGAATACTTGTTTGATCTGCAGCGTCGCTTTCCTGCCTTTGAACCTTGAGGACAAGGTTTTCCAAACAGGGGAGCTCTGTTACAGGGTTTCTGATATCGAGTTATTTGAATTAAGAATAAAGAAGGACACGTGTTAGAAGCTTGTGGGAGGACTGTTTTGTGGCTAACGGATCATTGACGTGGTTGTTAGTGAGCTGTCACACATGAGATGTCACATATGAGCTTGAGCACAAGAGTCCAAAGTTTTCTTTATAAGGAGAAGCCGTTGCAGTCGTCTTCGCTATTACGAACTTTATCTAAAATAAAAGCTTTGTAATCTCCCTCTCTCTTTTCTGGATCCTTTGTAATCGGTGTTAGCTCTTCTTATTGGAGTTGTTTCTTGTTTCTATACTCTTGTAAGTTGGGAACAGAGTCTTTGTTTATACGAACATTGATTCTTATCATCATTTCTAATAAAAGCGTATTCGTTTCTAATACAAGTGTGTTTACGTTATCATAGAACAGTAGAAACAACTGTAGCGGGATATCATACTCCTCGGCGATTGAGTAAGTTGGGCGATTGATTTCGTATCCCTTACTTCTATTGTTCTATCCTCTTAAGGGTTTCTATTGATCATAGTAGATTTGAGGTGAAAGCTTAAAAACTCACAGAACAAAACTTTGCTTTGGTTCTGAATCTTTTATCCTTAATGTTGTCTTTTACAGTTGTTTGCTATCAAGAAGTTGGACAAGAGGGCTTCTGAACAACAACAAGATCACGAATTTATCTCTGTGAGAAGTCAGGCTGAGTTTGTCTTCTTAACTGCAGGAGCTTCTAAGTCGGTTTCTTTATGCAATTGTAGAAGGTATGCAGTTGTTTGGTTTGAGTAGACCATACATATTGATTCATGTTTCTCTTTGAACATTTAGAAAGTATTATTGCACAAAGGTATAATGGTGATTTCTTATGATTATAATTATAGAATGTATCTATTGACATTTTTTGCCAGTTCTTATGGCTGCAATATCATCACTTTCTAATGTACCAAATGAATTAGTGTCAATATTAGTAAAGCCAATCAAATCAAATCTCATAAATATTATACGTAGGTCTAATTCAATGTTAGTAGCCATATCGAGTTCTTGGTTTATTTGGCTTTCTCGTAAAGATTGGTCTGTGGGGGTCAAAATGAGTATTGGACTTTAGGTGTCTCAGTAGAAAAAATATTGTCTTGCTTCTGGCTATTCATTAGATATACCCTTTTTTTTGGCAGATGGCAAAATATTGAAACGAGAGAGCAGGTGTAAAAGGGAACATACCACTACGATGCTTTAAACGCGATGTTCAACTACACGGGTTCTTGGCAAGTCAATGCAACATCCACAAAATCTCTTGCACTGGTTGGATATTTTATTCTGCTTTATGAAGTCAAATTAGCAAAGCTTACATTGGTTTTGTGCAACGAGATCAGACACGCTGTTCCTTCCTCATGGGATCCCGCTTCCTTAGCTAGGTATATTCCTCTCTTTTAATACGCAATGTTTTCTGCTGTTCTGCATGTTCTGGTCTCTTTGGTCTAGATGTTTATAATTTCTTAATGTTCACACCAGTGGAATGTTTTAAGAACTAATTTAGAGTCCGTAAGATTCCTCTTGTTATCTTGACCGAACACATAGTTTCTGTGGCCAAATGAAAGAAAAGACATTAAAAGTTATGGTGAAGAGCAAACTTTGCTGAGTGTTGTATCAATAAAAGATTATTCGGATAACTTTTCCTCTTTCTACAGTTTTAAATTCGTGAAAGCTACACTTGATGTGATTCTTGATGGCATTTCATAATTCTTATGTGGTTTCCCCATTTGTTTACTCATTTGGTACAACTTTATTGAAAATTACGGCACACATATTGAAACTACGGCCGGTGACCATTGGTGGAAGAGACGTAGTTTACATTAGACAACATCAGTCTTCTCCTTTACCAGTATATGAAATCAAAAACTACGTGAATGACATGATGGAGCACAGCTTTCATGAAGCAGAGAGTCAATCTATTACCGGCCCCCTAAAATACAAAGACAACGTCACAGGCCACAGCGAGATTACTCTGGTAATCGAAGATTTTAGCTGAAAAGCTCTCTCCTGTAGGATACCAGTACCACAGTAAAATTTAGGCTAAGAGGAGGCGAGATCTAGAGAAAAGCTATGCATGATAGGCTGAGACAGTACCAGCAGTTCCAAACATTATTAACATGACTTTTTACTCCTATTGTTTCTCTGCTCGAGGGTGTGCCTGGTCTACGGCATTTGACTCGTGGGAACTTTACTGTGAATGTGAGTTTCTATCAAAAAATTGAACTTAATTATAACCAAAAACATAACAAATCTCTTGTTGTTCTATTGAAATTTTACAATACTTCTTGGATTTCCAAATACAATAGCTCGAGCTTGGGCTCCTGAACAGAGTAACCTCCAACGTAGAACTTGTGTGTCCTTCTTTTCATTTTAGGATAAGTTATTTTTTTCTTAATTATGTTTTGTTAGGAGGATGATGTATTCTTATTTTTAATTATGTTTTTAATATTATTTTGTAATACAGTTTTTTTTCAAATCATGGTTTCTGAATAATAAATATAGTGTTTTAATTTTTTTATATCACTTCATTTTTTTTTTTTTCACAACTGTTTTTATTTATGTTATAAAGCCAAAATTAACAAGCCAAAGTTACAGACAAGGCCAAAGCCCTACAAGCAAACTAAAAAAAATAAAAAGCCTAATAAAGTCAAAAACCAAACATTAAAAGCCCAAGCCCAGATTGTAAACCCTTCCATGAAGATTGAAGTGTATCGTGAATCACCAGACACGCGGCACAAGGAAGATGACACGTGCTAAGTCGAAGAGGCTGAAGTCTCCGGTCGCCGACAGCAGGCAGTCGCCGGAAAACTTCAAATCCGGCTGAAATCGTCGGCAAACAACAAGGGATTCTCGATCAACACCCACAGGAAAAGGCGAGTTCTAATTGCTGAGAATATGACTCCACCTATAGCAAAATTCTTAATCTTCTTCTTCAATAATAAAAATTCAATCTTCAAGAAAGTAGATCTACACCCTAAACTATTAAACCCAAGGAACTGCAACTCAAGAATTGCAGAGAGTATTCATCCCAAAAAGAAACACAACAACAAAAAAAACAAAAAAACTTAAAACAGAATTAACCACCAGAAGCAGAGCCGTCCATCACCGTTAAAGAAAACGGTCGATGACGGAAACAAAAGCCGACCCAAACACACACATAAGAAGCTGGTGTTGGTCGGATTGAAGCCGGTTACCTTGCCGGAGCGAACAATTAACGAGTTCAACGAAATGAACACAAATTCAATAATACCCTGCTTTTTTTACAGTTTTGAAAAATGCCCTATCATTTTTTCCTCTAATTAAAAATTTACTTTTAGTATATAAAATTCTAAAATAGCCTCACTAAAATTAATTTAATAATAATAAAAAATATATACTTTAAACAGAAAACCTATTAACTTAGTTTTCAAAATAATTTTTATGTGCCTAATTAAATAGTTAAATCTACTGTATAACTATGATTATGTTTGTTATATACTGTATAACTTATACATTTATGCAGAAAAAAAAAGAAGAAAAAAAAACTTATACATTTATAATAGCCAAAATAATTTTCTCCAGGCCCAATCCGAAATGCTTAAAACGAAAAAGAGAATAAAATATAGCGATGTACTAGGAATCGAACTTGTATCTAGGCCTACTTGTATCCATCCAGGTGATGCAGCTACTGCACCAAAGTAAACTTGGAAGACTTTTGACTTTTTGTACTTGTTGTCTATATGTATATTATTGCTAATGGCTTAAGGGTTTAGCGTATACTTATGATCGATAACAGACAAGGGAAAACAGTCAATTACTCAATTCTCTCACACAAACTTTTAAACATGCTTATAACATGAATTAATTTATAATTTAAATTTATTTCAAAGATTTTAGAGTCCAATAAATTATAGAGAAGTTAACTTCTCCCCAAAAATTATAGAGCCAATTTAACTTATTAAATAAATTATATGCTTACATGTAGTAAAAAAAATAGTAACAAATTTAAAAAATGCTGTTAGTTATAAATGTTAGTGTAAACTATTTTTTTGAAACGAAACATTTTTAATTCACGGTACCAGATAATATGCTATAAGAGAATTCACGGTACAACTCCAAACATAAATAAATATATACACATGCTCAACAAGTTGATAAGACTCTTCCGTTTAATTAGAACTGTCAATTGGGTGTGTCCATATGGGCGTTTCTATATATGAACTATATTTGGACGGGCTATAATGGACAGTAGTCCATTTGGACAATGGTCCAAAATATGCCCATGTCCATTTGGACATACCCATTGGACAATGTTTTTTATTTTTGTTGTTTTTACTATAAACTCTGAGCTTTATTTTTGTTGTTTTCTCTTATAAAACAATTTGCCAAACACTTTAGTCATATCCAAACGAGTATTGAAAAGAAGCTAACGTTACAACCAAAACAGCTTCTTTCTCAGCTCGTGACTCTGAGCTTTGATGACAAGAAACCGTTTCTTAAATCACATCTCTGAGCTACTTCTTTCTACATTCAACCACAAACATAACAACAATTCACAATGATTTCAACAACAGGAACACAATTCGATGAACAACTTTAGAGAATGAATGATGATAGAAACAAGTACCTGGAGAGTGATATTCAGCATTACACTGCCACAATAGTCCCTTCTTCCTCAACAAACTCAAACTCATCACCAAGTTCTTCAAAACCCCGAACCCAATTCCTTGCACAAATGAGAGCTTGCACATTGGAGGGTAATAAGCAACTCCTATATTTGTTAAGTACTCGACTCCCTATGCTAAAGGCGGATTCAGAAACCACAGTTGTAAGAGGTATACTAAGAACATCACAAGCCATTAAGGCTAACTCCTTAAAACGACCTGAATTGTCTTTCCAATATGAGAGCATATTCAAATTTTTAAACTGAACCATATCTAACCCTGACTCCTCTAGATAAGTATCTAGAGGAGATTTTCTATTACCTCCATTCTTTTGTGAAAAGTAAGTATAAAATCCCTGACATAAGATTCAACAACAAGCTCAAAGTAAGTCACAGTTTTACATTCAAACCAAAAAATCAACAATGAGAGACAAAAGATAGACTTACATCATATCCAAATGGAATGTTCCTTCTTGAAACTTGTGAAGTGGATGCAACATTGCTTGTGTCTTTCTTATAAGCTCCAAAGAGTTGATCCATTTTTTTACGCACATGAGTCAACTTTGACTTGGTGGTAGACAGATCCAAGATATTGTAACAAAATTCTAGAAATGCAAATTTCAATCTTGGATCAAAAACTGCTGCAATTGCAAGTATGTCACTGAATTCTTCCTAATATTTCTCATATTTCTCATTCATATTCTCAACCATATCACAAATAACTGGATCACTAGAATCCTCATGATCTCTCAGCCAACATTTAATAGCCCACACTTGCATGAAATACAAGTTAGCTGTCGGATATGATGAACCAGAAATCATCTTTGTAAGCTCAGCAAACGGTTGTAAAAGTTCACATATCAATTCTGCTCTCTCCCATTCCAAATCTGATGGCAAACTCTTATAACTCTTATCAACCTCTACAAGATTGCATAAGGCATCTTTAAACTGTATTGCTCTAGAGAGCATCAAATGAGTGGAGTTCCAACGAGTTGCAACATCTGAAATCAGACCTGCTTCAGCTTGAATTCCAACTGTTTCCATACAGTTTTGAAACAAATTTTCTCTAGTCTGAGATCCCTGCACATACTTGACACTATCCCTAATCTTATCCAAAGCTCCACTAATCACATCCAAACCATCTTGCACAATCAAATTTAGTATGTGCGCTGAACACCTCACATGAAAAAAATTCCCCATTGCAAACCAAATCTTTTTGTAGCTTTCTCTTCAAAATACCTTGCATGCTATCATTTGCAGAAGCGTTATCTACTGTTATAGTAAAAACTTTCTTCTCTATTCCCCAATCTTTCAACAACTCACTTATCTTCATTGCTATAGCTACACCCGTATGTGGAGGCGGGAAAGCACTAAAGGATATGATCTTTGTTTTCAAAACCCAATCCACATCAACATAGTGAGCTGTTAAGCAAATATAACCTTCAATGGTTAAAGCTCTCCAAAGATCAGTTGTCAAACAAATTCTACCTACAACTCTACTTATAACTGTCTTAAGCTTACTTTTCTCCATCTCAAAAATCCTGAAACAATCTGATGCTGCGGTATTTCTACTCCAAAACTCTATAGAAGGATTAGCATAAGTAAAAGCCTCCCTAACCTTTTCATATTCAACAAACGAATATGGAAGATTATGCTGAATTAAAGCCATTGCAATTTTTTCTCTAAATACCATCATATCCAGCTTCTTATTAATGCTAGGTGTACTCCCAGGAGTCTTTGAACAAGATCGCATATGGCGATTCATGGTGTTAGTACCATTTCGACTCAAATTCAAACAATAATTTCTCTTACAATGTTTGCATGTAACATCATGTTTACCAGCCTTAGGTCCATCAACATATTTCTTTCCTAGTGTAAAGTTCTTCCAACATTTAGCATGACGTCTACTAGAATGGTTTGAACTACTTGTACCTTGTTCAGTCCTAGAAGAAGCAGCTTCCTGAGGTACGGTCTCAATCTCACCAAGAGTTGCTGGCGGCATATCTTTATCAGCAAAGTTGTCTTCATCAGCAAAGCGTTCTTCATCAGCCAAGTTGTATTGATCAATCAAGTTTTGAGTATCCAAATCCATTATCCTGACCTGCGAAAACAAGATCATGTTATAGATTACACAATTACGCTAACACAAGAGTCTCGAGAAGAATAGCAAAGAACTACAGAGAAGTAAAAGGCTCACCATTGTAGTTTGTAGTAGCATTAATCACATGATCTGAAAATTTCTCATTGGCGGCTATAACCTACAACAACCATACCATAAAATCATATTAGAATAGAGTAGAATACATAAGGTATTAGAAGATCTTGGCGGCTAACAAGATCCTGACAAGAGACTCGATGGTGAACTCTTAGAAAACAGAGAGAGATTGATTACCAGAGCAAGAGTGCTGATACCAAAGTAAAGTCTAATGTTTCCCGTAGTAATGATGCTCAGCTTCAAACAATCCCAGCTTCAAACTCCTGAATTCATAAGCCAAGCTACTATCAGCAAAAGCAGATATAACTAATAACTCAAACAAGTATCAGATTCAAGATCTTTCACAAAGCTATTGTCTCTCTATGCATAAACTCATTTACTAAGAAAACCACTAGATTCATAAGCTCAAATCAAGTTCGTACCTATGAAGATTGACAGAGGAAGAGGCGACAGAGAAGGTGACTGCGTTTGTATGTGTTTTGCTTTCACTTCTTCTGCGTTTGCAAGACGAACACGAGAGAAGAAGAAGAGAGTATCTATGATGAACGATGGTTGAATCCTCTCATCTGATGTGGAATTATCAGAATTTGATCTGTAAATACGATTGTAGAAGAAGAAGGAAGAAGACTTTGATGATCAATTGTAAAATCTAATTTTTCCCCAAATTACATAACCCTAGATTTTTAGAGAATTGGGCATGCCTAATGTCCATATGGTTTTGCCCATTTGGTCATGGATCAAATTTGGTCTTTGGACCAACGGGACCATTTAATTATTGGGCATGTCTATAGCCCGCCCGTAATTGTTTGGACTGGTCTCGACCATGGGCCGAGATCCCAATTGACAGTTATACGTTTAATGGCACATTTACTCTCAAAGGGCGATTGTGAAGGCGATTACCGGTTTCTTAACCATTGTATTCTTTTTCATTTTCTTTCTTTCTTCTGGTGTGATTTCCGACAAAACATAGCGTTTTCAGTTTTGGTTTTGACGGTTGTATTATGCGGTGATTACTTGTTGGAAGTTTCCTTTCCCCGAATTTATCGGAGGATAACAGTCGTCGAAAACCACCATGGCCAAACCTATGTATATATATATATATGTCGGAATTCGGTTCTTGGTCTCCAATTCTCTATCAAACATTCATGTCTTTCTTTCATAAACACTTCAATTGTGTCCCAAAATGAGTGATTACATTCGCAAGTCCCTCCATAATCTCGACTTAGGGATTATTGATTCCCCAATTGCATTACCGCCTGAATTGTGTGGCAGAGCAATCAACGAGAATCATTACTCGTTAATTGTATCTGTTGTGAACCCGAAGAAACAAAACCTTCGGGCAGTTGTTGGTCAGATGCCAAGGATTTGGGGTTTTGCTGATGCTTGTCGTGGAAGGATTCTGGGAAATGGCAAAACCCTCTTCATCTTCAAGACTGAGGAGGCACTCAATCTCGTACCCCGCTTAGGCCCCTTGGGCTTTCAATGTTTGGATGCTTGCTGTCCACCGTTGGTACCCCAACATCTCTGATGCGGATATGAAGATTATTCCATTCTGGGTTCAAGTAAGGGGAATCTCGATCCAGTTTCTCAACACAACCATGGTCAATTACATTGGCAACCAAATTAATCATGTTGCAAATGTTGATTTCGATGAAAATGCGAATTTAGTTGAGTATGTGAGGAACTGTGTTAATTGGAAAATAGATGCCTCTTCGCTTTCAGAGGAACTTTCAGGTTGGGGGTGATGAAAACACCATTATGAAATTCAAGTATGAACGCCTCCACAACTTTTGCTCCAAATGTGGATCTTTGCAGCATGATGCCAAAGAATGCCCTCAATCCTTTGAAGATCAACCAAGTGATGATGAGAATGGTGGCAATAATGGCTATGATCCGGATGACTATGATCACCCTGACAACCAGAACATTGATGGCCAAGACTCTAACACCAACACACTGCAAACCATTTCGCCGGATGGTGAGATACCATTAGTGGGGCTATCATAGGCAAACCGAGAATTTATCATCACTAAGTCAGATGACTCTTCTATCCCAAGTGCTTTCGAGAACATATAGTTAATGGCAAAGAGACTTTGCTACATATTCACTAAGTTTGCAAAGGGAAAGGATCAAATGGCAACGATGCAACTGTCCCATGTTTTCACCCTTGAAGTCAACAGTGGCAACGTCTCCACAAAGAGGAACCGAGAAGAGATGGAGCACTACTATCAACGGTGTGAAGAAGCATAAGATCTTATGGTCTTGAGTCAGATCCGTAAGAAGGAAAATGTGGAGTTTGCAGGTTTTTGCAATGGTACGACATTGGACGGAGGTGCGAGGGCCAATATCTCCAATGCCACCATGAGAATCGTCTCCTGGAACTGTCAGAGAATCTATTCGCCGCTGACATAATTTAGTCTTAAGCATCTATGTTGTATTTTAAAACCACATTTATTGTTTTTGTATGAAACTCTGAATAATTGTTTAGTTGTGTGTGATTTTGCTTCTGTATTAAGATTTACTAATGTAATTACTGAACTCCTCGAGAAAGAAAGAAATGGTGGTTTAGCAATAATGTGGGCAAAAATGCTTTTTTATCATCTTTGTATCATATTGATTTCCACATTCACTTTAATAATATAAGTTTTATTTTTTGGTTGTGTATAGTAGGCCTAGTGTTTTATTTTAGATCGACTAGTCATTTCCGTTTCCATAAGCAATGTCTTATTCAACACAAGCTGTCATACTTATTTTACAACTATATATATATATATCCATTTCAAGTTCACAACCAAAATATATATACGAAAGTATGGTGGAGATAATATAGTATGATATTTATCGTTTAGTTATCAGAAACACGCATTTGGTCAATTAACCATTTTGGAAGGCAGCAAACATAGGAGCAAGATGCAATTATTGACAGCTAGAAAGGTAGACTAATTTCATTATTTGGTTTTGGATACCAAGTTTCCTTATCTATATATAGATACACAAATTTGTCTGTTTTCTTTCTTTGGATAATGCAACATGAGCCTATCCGGCATGGGTCTAGTATCTATTACGTTGATGTTTAACTTTTCTTTTTTTTGTTTAATGTAGACATGAATATATTTCGGTGGATCAGATATTTTATATAAATTAGTACCATAATTACCCTGTAATTGTCTTGCCATATTTTGAGTCATGATTTTGGGCCATCTAGAGAAGCTTGAAGATTTAGTGGACTCATTGGGTCTACATGCCCAATTTCGTTTTGTTTGTATCTGTTAACTTAAAAAACACAGGTCTATTTGTGACATCAACAATAAAGAAACTAGGTTCGGATCGGCAGTTATTTTTGCATAATTTTTAAAAAAATACAATTGTCAACCGATTAAACCCATCTAATATATCTGATTACAATATTTATTTTTTTTGACCCAAAAAAAATTCATTCCTCGTAATTCACATGAGTAAATAGTATGTCCGCATATATTCTGCTTGAATTCTTGTTCCCAAAATTCTCGTCCCGTATTTTTTCATGCATGAATATACTCATAACCTGATTATTATGGAACTAATTTGAACGATTTCCTAAAATATAATAAATCTGTTGTTGAATTTTTTTTTCTTCTTAATATGTAAATTGGATCAGTTTGGCAACATGGATATTTGAAATAATTTTTTTTAACCCTTAAATGTATTCCTCAATTAATATTACATATTTCCTTCAATTATTGAATGAATTATTCTTTAGTTATACTAATGACAATTTAATGTAAATAATATAGTAAGAGAAGAGCAAATAATAAAATGGGATATAAAGTATTTTATATAGGAGATAACAGAAGGTATTTTATTAAGCAGAATTCTAATATTTTGGATATTTTTAGTCTTTTTAAGTAATATATGTGTCTGTAATTGATGGAGAAATAAAATTACAAAATTGTTTCGTGAGGGAAAGACTATAATTGGTCATTAGATCCCTTATATAATTGGTCTTAGTTACGGTATTATATCACTGGATTTAATAAATTTTAATTGATCATTAAATCCCTATATATCTAAGCTATTGGTATAATATTATTACTTGTTTTCATTTTGAATTGGGTTTTTTTCCGAAATCTACATCAGAGAGCATATGGATTCCTTGTATTTTATTTATCTGGCTGATTTACTTATATATTACTTGTCAATTATCTTTTATCTGTAGTTTCGGAAGAGTGAGCTTCAGTCATAGCACATTTTCGATTGTCTTGCTGAAATTCTTCCCGGATTGAAGTGTGTTATGTTCGATTCTTCATCAACACTACAAAATTTCATAGCAAACAACGCTTCTCCCTCTTATGTTTTATTTTATATTACTAATTTTCCTTTTATCTGTTTGATGCCATTAAAAACTTCCCGATTTATACCTCTTTTTCTTTCATTTTTATACAGATTGCTCCCAAGTTAAAGATATCTGTCACATCGAAATTAATGGCATGAAACAAAAGAGGTATAAAAAGGTTGTCATTGTTTTGACCAATAAATACCATAGCACAAAGATGTAATTAATTAGAAAATTTGAGGGATTTTGTTAAATGGTACTCTGAGCTCTGTATTGCTCACACGTCAGTTTTTTCACCAAAATGTTCCTCTTTTAGTATATAGGGGTTAGACAAAGTGAAGAAATCCGTTTTGGAGTTGGCTAAGTGGCACAAAGCAACATATTGTGAAAAGTTAGGCACTGTTTGATTGTAATTTTTATCAGTTATATTCGACGACTGTGGAGACTGCAGAGATTTGAAGGTGGTAAGGATTGCAAATAACTGGTGATCCATCAGCGGCGAGAATTGAAGATTTAAAAAAAAAAAAAAAACTAAATCTTAATAGATTTGTAAATAGAGAACCTAAACAGTAAATTATTCCTTGGACCTGGTAGTGTTTCTGATCTTCTCGAACAGTCAATCTCTAATTTTAGTTTGAACTCGTTGGTTGAAATGCGTTGAGAGCGATGAGCGAATGACGTGAGATCCGAAGGGCAAGGTGGACTTTAAACATCGGTGGAGTGCTTGTTCTTGAGAAGAGCACAGTGAAATGCCTAAAACGGAAAGGCATTATAAGAAAAATGCTTAAATTTTAATTAATTCAAAAAGAAAGTTAGATATGGCGTCTAATTGGTATATAGTCTAGTTTACACAAACGGGAATCAAGTCAAAAAATGCTTAAATTTTTTGACTCTTCATTTTAGTTTATTTGAGGAACTCAGATTCCATAGCGATAATAAAAATTAATTGTATAGATTATGGAACATTAGTTGTTCAGTAATAATAAAAAAATTAATTATATAGATTGTTTTGATATATGTATATAAGAAATAATACATATATATATATATTAAATAAAATTAATTTTTTATTTTCAATATGATAATATATTATGTAATATATACTTTAAAAATATTCTTATAAAGGATGTCAGCTTCGAACTTTACGACAAAATAAAAGGAGTGTGGGCGGCAGAAATGTCGAACAAACAAAAACAATTCGGAATCATGATTAGTGGGTTAATTAACTTATGGGAATAATAAGTAAAATAAATTAGGGGTCCCGTGAGATAATTTGACGCGTTTAAAAGCCAAAAGCACAAATTTCCAAAAAAGCTGACGGTGGCGGAAGACCTCGGAGTATACGGAAAAAAAGCCAACTACATCTGATTAGAACCTTCTGGAGTGTCTCTCAGATGATGTCGACACATCTGAGAAAATATCAATCTTTTTTTTTTTTGGCAATGTACATACATTCAGCAAATTTTATTTCCAATTTTTATTGACCACAAATTCAATCATGGAAACTTAACGTGTTATATATATATATATATATATATATATATATTACGAATCAGAAAAAAAACCAAAAACTATTTTACATTTTTACTCATCCGTAATAGTAGCGCACTAAATATTTATATTAACGTTTATTACCAAAATCTAATAACACATCAATTATAGGTTAGTGAAAAAGGAAAAAAATATTATTATTTCTGACATTTATAATTTTTATACAGTATTTCACTAGATATTCTTTTTCCTTCTTTGAAGAAATAACATTATTATATGTTTAACGAAAAAACAAAAAAATAAGAAGAAGATAATTATTAGTTTAATAATATAATTAAAAAGAAGAAAGTAGAAGAAGGATAAAAAAAGATCTAACAAGTGGTAAGAAGAGGTTCTGGAGAGTTCTATTCCATCCTCTGTCTCTCTCTCTCTCTCTCTCTCTCTCTCTCTCTCTCGCGTACAGAGGCAGAGGGCATAGAGGTGAGAAACAAACAACATTACAAATTAAAAAATCTCTCCTAATTTCTTCTTTTGATCATCTTCTGCAATACCAAATCAAACCCTAATCTATTCTTATTCTTTCAGCTTCGAATCTCTTTGGTACCACCACCCAGACACTCTTCTATACATCTCAAGTTCGTTGGCTCTGTTTTCTTAGGGGATTGAATTCGTCGAAAGTAGGAGTTTTTCTTAATTGGGTTTCTGTTTTTGCTGTTGATCTGCTGGGTTTTTGTATTTGGAGGAGAAAGTTAATTATGGCGTCGAGTAATAACGAGAAAAGCGAGGAGAATTTGTATGCTGTTCTTGGTTTGAAGAAGGAATGTACCACGACGGAGCTCCGTACAGCTTATAAGAAGCTTGCTCTTGTAAGTTTTTCTTACTTCTCCGATAAATTCTTGATTTTGATTCTTTGTCTGGATGTATCTAATTTGGCAAAATATTGTTGATTGTGATTGAGAGAGAACATGATACATCCTTAGATCGATTTGTTTGATTGAGATTTTGGAGTTTTGGATTAGATGTGTGTGTTTTTGGTAAACTGATTGAGAGAAGTTTGGTTTTTTGGAATCAGAGATGGCATCCAGATCGTTGTTCTTCAATGGAGTTTGTAGAAGAAGCAAAGAAGAGATTTCAAGCAATCCAAGAAGCTTACTCTGGTAATTTTTCCCACCTGCTTTTCTCCTAATCTTTTTGTCTCTCTAATTGGTTTCGATTTCTTTAGACTTTAGTATTATTACTTTATGAATCACAGATGGGGACTGGTTATTGGATACTAAAGATCGTCTATTATTTCCTTGATCTTCTTATTATTGTTTAATTGAGCTCTTTTTCTTAATGGGCACACACAGTTCTGTCTGACTCCAACAAGAGGTTCCTGTATGATGTTGGAGCTTATAAGACTGATGATGATGATGATGACCAAAACGTAAAGTCCTTTTTTTTTTTTTTTTTTTTTTTTTTTTT
>NC_025703.1:6773861-6780069 GCF_000633955.1 Camelina sativa | reverse complement strand
CCTTTTTTTTTTTTTTTTTTTTTACTTTCTTGCTTTTAAAGATCCAGTCAGGGTTACTTTTGTTCCATTGCATTGGAAGAGTATTGCTCTTGAGATTTTGCCTTCTTTCTCTGACGGAACCTGATCAGTCTAGTTCTTTTGTGTTGGAGAATCTTACGGGAAACGGATTATGAGTGGCGCCGTATGCTTGTTGACATGTCTATTTTGATCCTATCAGTCATGTAATAATAGAAACTTGTTGGTTCTGGATGCAGGGAATGGGAGATTTCTTGAGTGAAATGGCGGCTATGATGAATCAATCTAAGCCTAATGTAAGTAACCTGCATTAGGTTCCAATCTATATATTAGACACCGTTGATTGACCTGAGTGATGATGATATGAGATATTGGTTTGCAGGAGAATGACACAGGGGACGGTTTTGAACAACTACAAGATCTGTTTAATGAGATGTTTCAAGGAGACGCTGCTGCATTCTCATCGTCATCTTCATCATCTTGCTCCACTTCAACGTTCACTTCGTCTTGTAGTTTTGTATTTGATACAGACACGCAGCGGTCATCGTCATTTCAGACAAGTTCAATGAGGATGAGTGATCCTTTTGGATTTGACCCCAGAGCTCATCATACCTTCTCTTTAGGGGTAAATAACTAAAAAAAATCCTGAAGGCTTCCCTTTTCCAGTATCACTTTTATGCGTCTTCTTGATGATGAATTGGTTTTGGTGGAAAAAGCAGGTTGACCATCAGCAGGATTTCAAGAAAGGGAAGAACAATGGCGGAAGGAGGAACAACAGAAGGAAGAACAATGTTCCATCGGCTGGTCACGAGACGTCGTCGAACAACTATGGAGTCCCCACCTCATAGGCAGACACTTCACTCCATATTTTTTGCTAACTCATCTCTTCACATTTGTCGACTGGTCACGCAGACAAGATGATTGGTTCTTGTCTTGTCAACGAGGATATTTAAAAAAAAACTCAAAAAGCGTCCTCGTTTTGTTAACTACTACCCAACTCCCTCTCTCGAAGCTTTTTTTCTTTGTTTCTCTCTGCTTTTGTCATTGGATTGTTTTCTGCTAAGATCATTGAGATCAATGAAATCAAGTGATTTGTGCTGAGACCACAGACACATGGTCCTCCTAAATTCTTATAGCCATTGATTTTTTTTCAGCATTTAATAATATAAAGAGATGCATTATTAGTTGTTCCATTATAGTTGATTCTATCTTACCAAAGTACCAACCATTGGAAAGTGAGAAATACTATTGTTTGTTCCATTTTTAGTTGTGTTTATCTTTGTGTCAATGTCAATTACAGTAAAAGTTTACAAACCGCACTTGAAATATCCGAATTGTAAAAACAAAGTAGTATCACGTGAATATATATGTCTAGTAAATAATGGAATCCATGATAAGCTTACTCGTCAATTCAAATGAATCAGAGTTACTTCTGAGACGGAATCAGAGTCTGAACCTGATCTTTCTGCTGATTCAGGTGATAGTTTGCAACAACCATTGTTGCTGCCACCGCCAGTGGAAGTGGATAAGACAGAGCTTAGAGAGGTGGCAATGGCGATATTGGGAATTGCAGAAAGTTACGAGAAGGTGGAGAGACTCTCACGTTTAAACAAAAGATGGGAGTTGGAGAAGGAAAGGTTGAGATTAGCTAAGGAGCTTGAGTTACAGAGAATGCAATTCTTTCAAGATCAATCGGAAATGTTACGGCGCAGTGAAGACGGTGCAAGGGGAATCAGGAGTCACCATAGTATCAAGTATAACGGCAATGTAAGTTAACAGTTTAAGAGATAAATACTTATGGGATCTTAATGTATAAAATGATGACAGCTGTGGAATGCGTGAAATGTAAATGGATTCTGAAGAATATAAGATTGTGGCATGAGTTTGATGAATGCACAAATGCTTGAAAAGATTCCAACTTTAATTCCTGAAACCAGTTACAAAGAGTAGTTTTATGAAGAGCTGAAACATTGTTGAGCTGAACAAAAGATAATCGCTACTACTACTTCATCTGAAGGATGAATATTTTTAAAAGACATTAAAGAAACTGAAACTTAGAAGAGGTCAGAGTCTTCTGTGAGTGTGAACTCAGTTGAATCGAACCTCCAAGCCAGAGGAGTGGAAGGCATCATCATAGAACCATGTCTGATTGGGGAGCGCCATGGCGTTGAGCTTTTAAGCCAATCAGTCAACTTGGGAGATGCAATCTCTTCTGGTTCGTCGTAAGTCAGATTGTTCTTAGCATCCATCTGAAACATAAAAAACACACAAGGTTGAGTCACAAAACTAGAACAAAGATTCAATCAGAATCATGTAAATCACTATTCTCTCATGATTGAAGAGTCTTAGACACACAATCTACACCACAAACAGAGATATACACACTTGAGTTTTCTTTTAAAGTGAAGTACCTTTTCCATGTCATAACTGAGATGCTTCTCCTTGATGCTTGAACCTGCAAAAGTAAAAGAACAAGCTTAGCACAAATTTACTCACAAAGATTAGTTAGCAAATTAGCATCAGAAGTTAGAAGATATCTATATAGTTACCATGGTTAAGTAGAATGAGATCAGCAGAGAAGTGATCATCCCACATATTCTGCTGCTGTTTGATGCATTTGCTGTGATCGTGTAAGAACCTTTCCCCAGCTATGTCAATCTCATCTTTCGCAGTAGAAGCAGCAGAAGCGATTTGCTTATTATTCTTTGAAGAAGCTTTAGCAAGAATCCCAGACTTGTTTGTGATATCATTCAGAGCCTTACGAGCTCCACCAGGTTTCTTCTGACCAAGTACAGTTCCTTTAGATTTCACAGAAGCCGCAGTAGTAACAGACTCTGTAAATAAACCACAAAGAAAGCAAAAAAGAAAATGTTAAATCTTGTTTCAAAGCATCCATCAACATATTGATTTGAAGAGATCGAAATAGAGAAAAATAATTTTACTTTTGCGATGAATCGGAGCGTNTACTTTCTTGCTTTTAAAGATCCAGTCAGGGTTACTTTTGTTCCATTGCATTGGAAGAGTATTGCTCTTGAGATTTTGCCTTCTTTCTCTGACGGAACCTGATCAGTCTAGTTCTTTTGTGTTGGAGAATCTTACGGGAAACGGATTATGAGTGGCGCCGTATGCTTGTTGACATGTCTATTTTGATCCTATCAGTCATGTAATAATAGAAACTTGTTGGTTCTGGATGCAGGGAATGGGAGATTTCTTGAGTGAAATGGCGGCTATGATGAATCAATCTAAGCCTAATGTAAGTAACCTGCATTAGGTTCCAATCTATATATTAGACACCGTTGATTGACCTGAGTGATGATGATATGAGATATTGGTTTGCAGGAGAATGACACAGGGGACGGTTTTGAACAACTACAAGATCTGTTTAATGAGATGTTTCAAGGAGACGCTGCTGCATTCTCATCGTCATCTTCATCATCTTGCTCCACTTCAACGTTCACTTCGTCTTGTAGTTTTGTATTTGATACAGACACGCAGCGGTCATCGTCATTTCAGACAAGTTCAATGAGGATGAGTGATCCTTTTGGATTTGACCCCAGAGCTCATCATACCTTCTCTTTAGGGGTAAATAACTAAAAAAAATCCTGAAGGCTTCCCTTTTCCAGTATCACTTTTATGCGTCTTCTTGATGATGAATTGGTTTTGGTGGAAAAAGCAGGTTGACCATCAGCAGGATTTCAAGAAAGGGAAGAACAATGGCGGAAGGAGGAACAACAGAAGGAAGAACAATGTTCCATCGGCTGGTCACGAGACGTCGTCGAACAACTATGGAGTCCCCACCTCATAGGCAGACACTTCACTCCATATTTTTTGCTAACTCATCTCTTCACATTTGTCGACTGGTCACGCAGACAAGATGATTGGTTCTTGTCTTGTCAACGAGGATATTTAAAAAAAAACTCAAAAAGCGTCCTCGTTTTGTTAACTACTACCCAACTCCCTCTCTCGAAGCTTTTTTTCTTTGTTTCTCTCTGCTTTTGTCATTGGATTGTTTTCTGCTAAGATCATTGAGATCAATGAAATCAAGTGATTTGTGCTGAGACCACAGACACATGGTCCTCCTAAATTCTTATAGCCATTGATTTTTTTTCAGCATTTAATAATATAAAGAGATGCATTATTAGTTGTTCCATTATAGTTGATTCTATCTTACCAAAGTACCAACCATTGGAAAGTGAGAAATACTATTGTTTGTTCCATTTTTAGTTGTGTTTATCTTTGTGTCAATGTCAATTACAGTAAAAGTTTACAAACCGCACTTGAAATATCCGAATTGTAAAAACAAAGTAGTATCACGTGAATATATATGTCTAGTAAATAATGGAATCCATGATAAGCTTACTCGTCAATTCAAATGAATCAGAGTTACTTCTGAGACGGAATCAGAGTCTGAACCTGATCTTTCTGCTGATTCAGGTGATAGTTTGCAACAACCATTGTTGCTGCCACCGCCAGTGGAAGTGGATAAGACAGAGCTTAGAGAGGTGGCAATGGCGATATTGGGAATTGCAGAAAGTTACGAGAAGGTGGAGAGACTCTCACGTTTAAACAAAAGATGGGAGTTGGAGAAGGAAAGGTTGAGATTAGCTAAGGAGCTTGAGTTACAGAGAATGCAATTCTTTCAAGATCAATCGGAAATGTTACGGCGCAGTGAAGACGGTGCAAGGGGAATCAGGAGTCACCATAGTATCAAGTATAACGGCAATGTAAGTTAACAGTTTAAGAGATAAATACTTATGGGATCTTAATGTATAAAATGATGACAGCTGTGGAATGCGTGAAATGTAAATGGATTCTGAAGAATATAAGATTGTGGCATGAGTTTGATGAATGCACAAATGCTTGAAAAGATTCCAACTTTAATTCCTGAAACCAGTTACAAAGAGTAGTTTTATGAAGAGCTGAAACATTGTTGAGCTGAACAAAAGATAATCGCTACTACTACTTCATCTGAAGGATGAATATTTTTAAAAGACATTAAAGAAACTGAAACTTAGAAGAGGTCAGAGTCTTCTGTGAGTGTGAACTCAGTTGAATCGAACCTCCAAGCCAGAGGAGTGGAAGGCATCATCATAGAACCATGTCTGATTGGGGAGCGCCATGGCGTTGAGCTTTTAAGCCAATCAGTCAACTTGGGAGATGCAATCTCTTCTGGTTCGTCGTAAGTCAGATTGTTCTTAGCATCCATCTGAAACATAAAAAACACACAAGGTTGAGTCACAAAACTAGAACAAAGATTCAATCAGAATCATGTAAATCACTATTCTCTCATGATTGAAGAGTCTTAGACACACAATCTACACCACAAACAGAGATATACACACTTGAGTTTTCTTTTAAAGTGAAGTACCTTTTCCATGTCATAACTGAGATGCTTCTCCTTGATGCTTGAACCTGCAAAAGTAAAAGAACAAGCTTAGCACAAATTTACTCACAAAGATTAGTTAGCAAATTAGCATCAGAAGTTAGAAGATATCTATATAGTTACCATGGTTAAGTAGAATGAGATCAGCAGAGAAGTGATCATCCCACATATTCTGCTGCTGTTTGATGCATTTGCTGTGATCGTGTAAGAACCTTTCCCCAGCTATGTCAATCTCATCTTTCGCAGTAGAAGCAGCAGAAGCGATTTGCTTATTATTCTTTGAAGAAGCTTTAGCAAGAATCCCAGACTTGTTTGTGATATCATTCAGAGCCTTACGAGCTCCACCAGGTTTCTTCTGACCAAGTACAGTTCCTTTAGATTTCACAGAAGCCGCAGTAGTAACAGACTCTGTAAATAAACCACAAAGAAAGCAAAAAAGAAAATGTTAAATCTTGTTTCAAAGCATCCATCAACATATTGATTTGAAGAGATCGAAATAGAGAAAAATAATTTTACTTTTGCGATGAATCGGAGCGTTCTCGTCTGGGAAGATCATCTGGTGAAGAGAGTTCATGTTCGCCATAGGTTTTTTAAAACTGTGAAATACAAAAAAGAACGAAAAATCAAATCAAATCACAAATTGGGGGAAAGATATAATAAAGAAGATCGAAGCGAATTTGGAGAATTTGATCCCAGATTTTTCGAAGTCAATCAGATATAAACCCTAAAAATTGGGGGATTTGATTCGAGAAACCCAATTCGAGATCCAACACAAAAAGATCGTTTCTTTTCATAAAACCCAGTTTGATT
>NC_025703.1:6762794-6773209 GCF_000633955.1 Camelina sativa | reverse complement strand
AAAAAAAAAAAAAAAAAAAAAAAGTTGATAAGGTCAGTCAAACTGTAAACTAAAAGTCAAACATGTCACATTCTATAAAACTATGTCGTCTAATAAGTTATCTACGTGTCTTTCTTATCGGCTAGATTTATCAACTATGTTTAAATTATATCATTACCCTTGAATAAATCTACTTAATTTTGGAAGGTTAAATTATAGGTGCAGAAATGTGTATAATTAGTCTAACCAAATATATATATTCAACGCTTCTCTTTCCTCATCCATATATAAAAAAAGCCATATTATCCTTGCACAAACAAAAAAACTCTTTTCAGATATATATATACGCATTAGAGATAATTAACAAACAAAAAAATTCAGTCTCAAAATTCAAATCATAGTTATGGAATTTTTACACAAGCTGTGGGATGAAACTTTGGCCGGTCCTACGCCGGAATATGGTCTCGGGAAGTTGAGAAACCATACATCTAGTGAAAATGGCCACCGGAAGTTGCTTGTCAATCTAGGTTGTGTCCCGGATTCTCCTAACGGGTCAAGAAATCCAGCTTCTCCTATGACCCGTAAGTTATAATTTTTTTTTTTTTTTTTTAATGATCTAGTGTTTATCTTATATGCTTATGTTCGGCCTCTATCCATGTAAAAGACTTGCTAGGTAATATAAATGCATATAGTCATAAGCTTGATAGTGATAATTTGTAAAATTAATTATTATCATAATCAAATGTATACAGCTGGAACACCAAATGAAACGCATGCTACAAGTCTCAATGCTTGCGATTGGTATGATCTCCCTCTCTTTTTAATTACTCCCTTGTGATCCTCTCTTTTGTAGAACGTACGTATCATTATCCTATTAGTTTTAAACTTTGTAAATCACTATATATCTAAACGTCCGGTAATATACTGCAGGATTGTGCTAAACGCATTGGACCGTTGAAAAAGAACAAAGAATATGATAAGAAGGATCTGAACTGAAAGTACTTTTGGTGTTTACGTAATGGTATGTATATGCTATGTACATAATGGTCACTTTTGGTGTTTTTAGCAATTTTCAATAGCTCACTATAAATATCAGATGTTTTTGTCGAGCTGAGGACGTTTTGGGAGGGGGGCAATTAGAGAGAGAAAAGCAATAATTTTCGTATTAACTCCGCTTAGCTCTTTGATTGTCATTTCCTGTAAATCCTTCACTTCAATTCTACGTTAATAAAAGGACCAATTCCGATTTATCCCATTAAGATTCGTATTATTTATATTGTCAGTTTCATACATTCGTTTTTTTTTTTGGTTTCACAATCTACGAAGATAGTATAAGTTGTTTTTGAAACAGTCTATTTAGTTCTTCTGCAATTTCAAAAGTGTGGGTTATATTTACTATAAAAACTGATGTGATCAGTGATAACATCGACGTAATATATAGCATTCTCGTTAATTATGCATGTGTCTTGGTGAGGGTGAGATGATTGAAGTTGCATATATCGTGCTTATGGCTTAAAGTCGCATACATGACACATTCTTTGTTCATATCCACTTAGAACAAAGTAGGTGTAATTTACTGGCAATTTTTTTTAATAAGCCCATTTATAGCCCACAGAGTAAATGACATCCCACGTCACCACCGTTCTTGTTTTAAATTTAATATTAAGGAAAGAAAAAAAGGTTAGAGGGAGACTTAATCGAATCCGATTTAACGAACGAAGAAGCAACCAACTGGAGAAAACGCTATCGACGGACACTTAAAAAGAAAAAAAAGTCTACGACAGATACGATACTGAAACCGACGGATAGGCTAAGGGTAGTTTCGGTACATCACCGGAAAAATGGTTGTTCAGAGGAAAGGGGATAGTTCCGGTAATTATAGAATAAGTAGATGGGCTTTTCCGTCAATATACATCCTCGTCGGCTTACCAAGAATGGTGAAATTACGATAGAAACCCATCTTTTTACCCCTAAACCGAGCCGGCAACTTTACCGGTGACGGAATCTTACTCTGACCTACCAATTGCGTCATTCCACGTCAACTCCCCGTATCTTCTCACGTTCCTCCACGTGTCCCTCTCCCTACTCACCGACGCCGTCTCCTTCCCGTTTACCCCCGAACAGAAATATTAACCCAAACCCTAGCCCTATCTCCTCTTTCTACCTAACTCAGATCCGGCGAAATTGAAAACTCATGGAGGACGATGAAGATATCCGATCTCACGGTTCCGATTCACCTGATCCGTCTTCTTCGCCGCCGGCGGGACGAATCACGGTTACGGTGGCTTCGACAGGTCCGCCTTCTTATTCTCTGACTCCTCCGGCTAATTCGTCTCAGAAGGATCCCGATGCGTTGGCTCTCGCGCTGCTTCCGACTCAGGCGAGCGGTGGTAGCAGCAGTGGGAGACCAACCGGTGGCGGCGGGAGAGAGGATTGTTGGAGCGAAGGTGCTACGGCTGTGTTGATTGATGCGTGGGGTGAGAGGTACTTGGAGCTTAGCAGAGGCAATCTGAAGCAGAAGCACTGGAAAGAGGTGGCTGAGATCGTGAGCAGCAGAGAGGATTACGGTAAAATCCCCAAAACTGATATACAGTGTAAGAATAGGATTGATACGGTGAAGAAGAAGTATAAACAAGAAAAGGTGAGAATCGCTACCGGCGGTGGCCGTAGCAGATGGGTCTTCTTTGACAAACTTGATCGTCTCATTGGATCAACGGCGAAGATCCCGACGGCAACTCCTGGAGTCAGCGGTGGTGGAGGTCCTGGAGTAGGAGGAGGATTGCATAAGATTCCTATGGGTATTCCTATGGGAACTCGCTCGAATCTGTACCATCAGCAAGCTAAGGCCGCTGCAACGCCAACGCCTCCCTTTAATAATCTTGATCGTCTAATGGGAGCTACGGCTAGGGTCTCAGCTGCTTCGTTCGGTGGTAGTGGCGGAGGAGGAGGAGGATCCGTCAATGTACCAATGGGAATTCCAATGAGTAGCCGTTCAAATCCGTTTGGACAGCAGGGTAGGACGCTGCCACAGCAACGTAGGACGCTGCCCCAGCAACAGCAGCAAGGGATGATGGTGAAAAGGTGTAGTGAGTCAAAACGTTGGCGTTTTAAGAAGAGGAATGCTTCTGAGTCAGACTCGGAATCTGAAGCAGCAATGTCAGATGATTCCGGGGACAGTTTACCACCTCCGCCTCTGTCAAAGAGGATGAAGACAGAGGAGAAGAGGAAGCAAGATGGTGATGGAGTGGGGAACAAGTGGACGGAGCTAACTCGGGCAATCATGAGATTTGGTGAAGCTTATGAGCAAACAGAGAATGCGAAACTGCAGCAGGTGGTTGAGATGGAGAAAGAGAGGATGAAGTTCTTAAAGGAACTGGAGTTGCAGAGAATGCAGTTCTTTGTGCAGACTCAATTGGAGATATCACAACTTAAGCAGCAACATGGGGGGAGAATGGGAAACACCAGTAATAATAATGATCATAACAGCCGCAAGAACAACATCAATGCGATAGTCAACAACAGCAACAACAATGTGGGTAATAATAGCTAGAGTGTTAGTGATTCAGGGGTCGTTAATTGATATATTTTTAGATTTTGAGTCTTGAATTGTTGAAAGAGAAACTTATCTAGGCTTGATGAGTGTATTAATATTTTGCATATTTTTGTTAACTTTGGTCACATGGAACAGATTTTAACATCCTTTTAGTCCTGCATAACTTTCTTCAGACTCCTTTGACACATTGAATGAGGACATTTATGCAGGTTACTAAACTTCTTTGAATCTGTTGAGTTAGATTGTGTTTCTGTGAGCTGACACTAGTTAGGTTAAAGAACATGGCATAAGCTCACATCCTTGTCACAGGCCAAGATATAAAGTTGTGAAGATTTGCATGTGTACCTAAACACATTTAAACTGTTTCCTTTAAATAATTGTTTTAGCTATAGATTTTCTTGTGTCTGAAGCATCATCATCAACCCGCCAGTGATCTGCTATAAAAGTAGAATGTTAGGCAAAAAAAAAAAAAACTTTTCGTTTGCCTGTTTTATTCTTTATTTGCCTTTTCGAATTTTTTAGTATGACAATCACAGAAGATTTCATCACAACACAGATGTGTTCTCACAGTTTCACCTTCCGCACTAGCTTATAATTAAAATTTTGGAACTATTCATGTATTGGAAAAGTAAATCATATGATATTTGAGTAAAATACACATTCTTCCCAGTCCCACCGCCAACATCATTCAAACTAGCACTATTGTGATGAATACAATAATGAAGACTTAGATTAATGATG
Source organism: Camelina sativa (assembly GCF_000633955.1). NCBI lineage: Eukaryota > Viridiplantae > Streptophyta > Magnoliopsida > Brassicales > Brassicaceae > Camelina > Camelina sativa. The sequence continues at coordinate 6,768,936 of NC_025703.1, read as the reverse complement.
ATTCTTCATAATTTCTGAAAATTTTGGTTCTCTTCTTTTGTAGAAAGGAATTTTGATACCAACAACATATTAATAGGCTTCATGAGTGTAATTACTAATTATAATGAACTAAATCTAGAGTGATATTTGTATCACTAGACTAGAATTACTAATTGTTTTCACTTTTCATCTTGGTTAATTTTTTATATATATTTTTGGGTAAACTAAATCTAGTAACAAAAGGGGTGATAACTAAAGAAATAGTAAAATATTGAATGTGGCAAATGAATGAATGAATGAATGAATATTCTTATATTTTTAAAGTGGGCAAGGAGAGAAGAAGATACCAAAAAGAAAGAAGTTGGGTAGGATATAAAGCCATGTCTCTCCATTATTATTATTATTTTTGTTAGGGTCAATACTCAATTCAGCATTTAAAATCAAAGAAGAATAAAAGATTGATATCGTATAATTAGATATTTTTCCAGCCTTTTTCAGGGGGTCCATTATTTTGATTTAAAGTGTCTCCAAAAGTTGGAATATAAAAAATAAAAAAATGGTTGGTGTGAAAAAATATTAATTGTGAGCAGAGTGGAATAAGTAATTTAATACTCATATTTGTCAGCATCTACTTATTAAGTTATTAGTAGTATTTAATTTAATACTACTAAACATACAAAGATTTTATTTACTCTTTGAAACAACGAATCATTGTGCTTGTTTACTCTTTTAAGTCTTAACGTTAAATATTTAGATCTCAAAGCTAAAGTACCAATCTACCCCATTCGTTCCTTTTTCCTATGTGACTAAAAGACGAATTAACTCTTTTGTTTGTACTAACTACTAATATATAATTATTTTATATACTTCAAGGAGTAATAAAATCGAAGGAGGAAGGGTATTACGGGTAAATGAAGAAAGCCGTTTGGAATCAGGCGAGACCTATTTGCGTAATTTCATTATTTACTGCCGACTTTTTTATTTATTTGTTTAATTTAAAATTTCAAATTTTACGCTCTTTTACTTTTTTTTTTTTCCACGTCAACAAAAATGGTGATTTTTGTCTGAAGAACGTTTTTTTTTTTTTTTTTAATTTTTCCTTCTTCTTCTTCTTCTCTCTCTTGATTGCACACTTTCTCTCTCTAAAGTAAGTTTTAAAATTTTGTTTGTGTGACAAAGATAGATTGATTACGGCGGAAGGAAGGAGACACTAAATGGTAGATAAATCGGAATCTAAGCTTACACCCAACCCCAAGTGAAATTAGATACCCGTCAAGTTGACTTGAGTTTTTTTTTTGAATTCAAGCTTATACAAAAAATCTCCATTGCTAGGGTTTTAAGAGGAGAGAAGATGCTGAAAATATAGAAAGCAGAGAGAGAGAGAGAGAGAGAGAGAGAGAGAGAGAGATTGAGTAACTAGTATTCGAATGTGAATCTGAAAGAGACTGATTCAATCGGGAAACAGACGAAGATCTCATATTCTCAGGTAAGGTACTGATAATGACCGATCCGAATACGACTTGCACTTGAAAATTTTCAGAGTCTTCATGATTGATTACAATGGCCTTGTTATTTCTTTCTTCTTTTTTTTTTTAATTTTTTTTAATTCGATTTGAGATTTTAACTTCGTCTTGAATTTGAATTTAAATTCGAATCCTCGGTCTTTGTGAATTCGCCTTTCTTTATTGATTGGGGTTTTTCCACCATGATCGGAACTAGATCTAAGCAATGTGCTTTGATTCTGTAATTTGGTAACTTTGGGGGTTTCTATTATTGTGATGTTGCTTTATTGTATATGATGATGGACATTTCTTTATGTTATTTACTGATTTTTAGGGATTTACCTTTGTTTTGCGTTTTACTCAGTATAAGTTTTTTTTTATGATGTCTAATTTTATTGGGTTTTGTTAAGGGGAGAAGATGAGACCAGCTATACCTCTTGATTATGCTGTCTTCCAACTCTCTCCAAAGCGGTCAAGGTTATAATTATTATATTAGAGACAGTGATTCTTCTTTTTTTCGAATTCATTCTTGTTATATAGTGTGTGTTGGTTTTTTTTTACAAAAGATACTACCCTTTCTGTTTTTCTTTTTGGCAGATGTGAATTGTTTGTGTCTACTTCCGGGAATACTGAGAAACTTGCTTCTGGACTGGTGAAACCATTTGTTGCTCATTTGAAAGTTGCAGAAGAACAGGTCGCCCGTGATGTTCAGTCTATTAGGCTAGAGGTTGAAAGCAGCAACAAAAATGCTGGAACTTGGTTTACCAAAGGGACCCTCGAGAGGTTATTCTTTCAATTCTGAACAAGGGAATGGTCGAGTTATGTGGAGCAGAGCTTATGCTAACACACTAATTTTCTTGCACCTTCTTGGCTTCTAGGTTTGTACGTTTTGTTAGTACCCCAGAGGTTCTGGAATTGGTAAGCGCATTGGATGTGGAAATGTCTCAGTTGGAGGCTGCCCGTAAAATTTATGGCGAGGTAGGTACTTCACCTTTTTTCTTAAGTCCAAGTTAGCAAATACTGTGTCAATTGGAATGCTTCTATTGATTTTTAATAATATCTTGCTTTAGGGAACTGGTGATCAGCGATCTAGTGCAAAAGGTATGCATATTATTAACTTGTCTTCAGTTGTACATTCTGTTACATATACTGTCCATGAAAAATTGTGCATTGGCCTAAGGAGTCTGTTACAATGATGATTGATGAACAAATTGTGCAGTGAATTAGAGTATGGAGTCTTTATATTGTTTCCTGTTAATCTACAAAGGTCCATCAGATATATTTAATCACATGTTAGTCGTTTCTTTCTTGCTTTGGCATAATCTGGCTAAACCTTTCTTGATTCAGATGGCACAGAAACTACACCAGCAGCTGATGTGACAAAGTAAAGTCTCTTAATCTTGCAAAGTTGCTTGATATTATATAGTCTTATGCACTCCTGAATTGTGTAACACTGAATCTTTCCCCCTTTTTCTGCATTTCCAGAAAGGAGTTGCTGAAAGCTATTGATTTACGGCTTGCAGCAGTTAGACAGGACTTAGCAACTGCCTGTAATCGCGCATCGGCTGCTGGTTTCAACCCTATCAGTGTCTCCGAACTTAGTCAATTTGCTGATCGATTTGGGGCCAATCGCTTGAAGTAAGTATTAAGATATCCCTTACTCCATATCCTATATAATATCCCAGGTTTTCGCTGTTGTTCTGGCCTTTGTGTCAGAAATTATTTGGATCCCTTTTTTACACACAAGATGACAAGACATCTTCGATTACTTGGCCTTCTCTAATTTATCTGGGTTTAAACCAAGAAGGTGGCAGGTGCTGTATTTGAGTCCTATCTTTCATAGTTGCAGCCAAATAAATTGTACACCTTTATGTATGCATATTACTGCTAGGTAGACCATACAACTAAGGTTTCTAGGTTTATCACCCTCTGCCAGTGCTCCTTCTTTAAAAATTTGGACTTTGTTATACTATATGGTTATTTTGCAACACCAGACTAATATATATTCGTTAACCACCTTAATTGCTTGTGTTTATAGTCACGTTTATGTTTTATGTTTACCTGATTAGGCATTCATACTCTTTTTCGTAAACAGAAACCCATCAGGCTCTAAATTAGGCAGGTTTGGTCTGATGGAGACTTGAGAACTGCCATTAGGTGGATGGACATGATTATAATATGACTTGGACGCCTAATTGGACTACACAATTCAGTATCTAATTTTTTTTCGGTGACCAATAGGCATTTCTAATGCAGAGTTCCAAACATATTTTGGCTTTCAACTTAGTTAATTGTCAGTTATATGTACACTGATCATGCTTGGTCTGCTATACTTATTGCAGTGAGGCATGCACCAAGTTTATCACACTTTGCCAGAGAAGGCCAGAGCTTATGAGCTCTTGGAGGGTCAATCAGGAAGAAGAAGCGATACGTTCGTCATGGGAATCTGATATGTCAATTGATGATCCCAGTGAAGACCCATCTAGAGACCTGGCGACTAACAGAAACCAACAACATAGGGAATATCAAACTGGTATGGAAGAGGAAAGTGCAACAGGAACCAACAACTGTCAGCAAAAATCAAAGCTTAAGCCACAAACTCAAAGTAGTAATGATGAAAAGGATGAAGAAGAGGAAAAAAGTACTGTACAAAATGAGCCTTTAGTGACTCAGTCTAGGCAACTCACGAGACGGCTTAGTGTGCAGGAGAGGATCAGCATGTTTGAAAACAAGCAGAAAGAGAACTCTGGAGGGAAAACAGCTGTGGCAAAATCCACTGAGCTGAAAAGACTTTCTTCTGATTTATCATCTGCTGCAGGCATGGAAAAGGTTGTGGTACGAAGATGGAGTGGTGCTAGTGACATGAGCATTGATTTGGGAAATGACAGGAAGGATGATACTGGTGATAGTCCACTGTGTACTCCCTCGTCATCTTCAGTGTCTAAAGATGGAAGTGGTACATCCTCGAAACTATTTGTCGGCTACAATAAAAAAGAGCAGAATGGATTGAGCCATGCTGCGAATTCTCACAGGACTGAGGAAGAATGTACTTCCAACAATGGCAGTGACTGGGGAACGGATGAAGTAGAGTCTCAAAATTCAAGTTCTAGTTTCTTGCGAAAAGACAAGGAGGTAGGCATGAAGGAGCCATTGAGCACGAATAATCAAGTGGGACATCAGGGATATTCTCAGGATGGTTTTTCAGAGAAGAATTCCAAGTATAAATTCTATGAGAAGAATTCCAGAGCCACTTCGGATCACACAGGGAATGCAACTAGAAATGATGAGGCGGACAACAAAATGAGCGATTTTGAATCAAATAGGCAGAATCAGATACAGTTTAGGGATCCTCGGAGTCATTCATTGTCTAAAGTACATCACTTAGGTGGTACTGAACCTAACATCATAAGTGTACAGAGCAATGGAGGAACTGCAGAGTCTCCTAGGAAAGAGTTACTGCCTTCGGATAGGCAATCACCACTTGTTGAGGATCGCCAGAGAAAGACACCGGTTTATGGAGGTCAGTAATAGAAGATGATGATAGTAAAGTTTTCTTGGTCTTCGTTTATATGCATGTTCTTGAATAGATGCATTTCATATATGGGAATTTCTTTATAATTTCAGCCGTTTCTTATGCTTCGACCCAATATTGATATCAAGGGGAATTCAAAGGACCATCATGCACTCCTTTTCTCAGTTGTTTGTACGCTTAAAAGTCTATAGTTTATTCTTTGCTTACCTGTGTTCTAATGCTTGAAATGATCATGCCGTAGAAGTATTCTTTTTATTTGTTATTAAACACTTGAGTCTGAGAATAGGAGAACGACTAATTCTCAATGTGATAACGTACCTCTCTTCTTTTCTTTTAATATCTTGACTTCGACAAAGGGGAAAATTGAGTAACTTTCTGATTATTTTCTTGTTGCACGATCTTCTTTTAGGTTCTGAACAGATGAAAAGGCCGCATAGTAGAAGGACTGAGAATAGTTCAGCTGATGTAAATACAAAGCCACCTGAAGCCATTAATAGTGTTTCAGATTTCTCCGAGAGTGATACTCTGACCCAAATGTCCCCGACAGAGCAAGTTCAAAGGGCAAGACCGTCTAAGGGAAGCCAAGAGCTGAATAACGAATTGAAAGTGAAAGCAAACGAGCTAGAAAAGCTATTTGCTGAACATATGCTCCGTGTGCCAGGGGATCAATCCAGTTCTGTCCGTAGAGGTAAGCCCGGAAAGCCGAGTGAACAGGCTGTGACTTCACAGCTGAGAAGACCTGCAGCACAGGATCTATCTTCTGTTCAAATTTCTGAACAGAAGACCTTGGCAATGCCAACTTTAAGCTCAAACGATGAAGACAAGTTCAAAACTCCGCCAGCAATGAAGATGGTTGTTAACAATGACTATGAAGATATCACGAGGCAAACATTCCCAGAAATCAGCTTTTCGGATAATTCGAGGGGAAAGTTCTATGAGACATATATGCAGAAAAGAGACGCAAAGCTGAAGGAAGACTGGAGTTGCAGAAGGACCGAGAAGGAAGCCAAATTGAAGGTGATGCAAGATATACTTGACCGCAGTAACGCTGAGATGAAAACCAAATTTTCTCAGTCAACAGGGAGACGTGATTCAGATGCCAGACGTGCAGAGAAGCTTGTATACTTCA
>NC_025703.1:6733479-6762215 GCF_000633955.1 Camelina sativa | reverse complement strand
ATGAAGATGGTTGTTAACAATGACTATGAAGATATCACGAGGCAAACATTCCCAGAAATCAGCTTTTCGGATAATTCGAGGGGAAAGTTCTATGAGACATATATGCAGAAAAGAGACGCAAAGCTGAAGGAAGACTGGAGTTGCAGAAGGACCGAGAAGGAAGCCAAATTGAAGGTGATGCAAGATATACTTGACCGCAGTAACGCTGAGATGAAAACCAAATTTTCTCAGTCAACAGGGAGACGTGATTCAGATGCCAGACGTGCAGAGAAGCTTGTATACTTCAGTTCTAAGTTGAGTGCTAAAAAGGATCAGGTATAGAGCATTTCCTTCTTCTGAAAGTTTACCTGTGGTAGCCTAAAACTACTGAGTGGGTGAAATATTATCCTTGGTTTCCTAATAGTTTAACAATGTGACGACTTGACAGCATCCAATTAGCTCATTTCACAGTGAAGAAGATGAGGATGTTTCCAGGAGCACCCAGAATAAAAAGCTACAACAAAATAAAAACAATTTGACTGCTCGAACTACTGCTACATCAGCATCACGCTCGGCAGCCAAAGTTTCTACTCCCAGTGCTGTTAGGCGGAGAGGACAATCAGAAAAACTTCTTGCACAGTCAGTCCCTAACTTCTCCGAGATCAAAAAGGAAGGCGTGAAACCAGCCTCGGGAGTTGGAAAAAATGGTGTCCGCACCCAGGGGAGAAACTCTATCCGCCCAAAGGCTGCAACTGAAGAAGAGAAGTTGCGAAGGCCGAAAAATTTCAGAAAAGGTGCTGCTGAGTTGGCGACAGACTTTTCTCAACTGAAGTCAGAGGATGGTGTTTCCGTACCTCTAAATGAACTAGAGCAAAGCGAGAGGGATTTTACCAATTACGCCATTGGTATCAGCTCTGATAATGCGCAGCTGAAGACTTCAGAAGGATCTGATGCATCAGATGATATAGAGAAAGAGGGGACGGGAGAAGCACTTGACGACACGGAAGTGGAAGCTTTTACTGATGCAGAAAACGAGATGCCTAGACTAAGTCAGGAGTCTGAAGAATGGGGTAGTACTGGGATTGCAAATGGTGAATCTACTTCTCAGCTTGACCCTGGTTCAAATGCTGAATTATCTGCTGATATGGCTTCTAGGCATCAAACCATGGGTTCACTTCTGGACTCACCCGGAGAGAATACTGTTCCATGGAAGTCGCGGGTTAAGCATCAATATCCCAACGAGGCATCTGAACTTGATGGTTCAGTGGACTCTCCAGTGGGTAGTCCTGCTTTCTGGAACTTATCTTCCCTTAACCATACAGAGAACGATACAAGTCAAATGAGAAAGAAATGGGGAGCTGCTCAGAAACGCGTGCCTGCTGGTAATCCATCTCAAAATCAGTGCCAACAGGATGTGACAAAAGGATTGAAAAGGCTTTTGAATTTTGGAAGGAAAAATCGTGCGGCTGAGAGTTTGGCTGACTGGATATCTGCTACAACGTCTGAAGGCGATGATGATACTGACGATGGAAGAGATATTGCAAATCGATCATCAGAAGACTTGAGAAAGTCGAGAATGGGATTCTTACAGAGCCACCCCTCTGGTGATAGCTTCAACGAGAGCGAGCTATTCAATGAACAAGGTAAACAACCATTTCATATACATAGTATTCATTGCCTTTAGATATTCTACACGAAAATCATCCAAAGATGTTCTTCACACGAAGCAAATAAAGATCTTCACAATGTATCAAAAAAAACGGTGACCTTAACTCTAGATATATCAGTACTAGAGTTAAAAACAGCTTAGATTAATTTCTTGGTTTGTTCAACTTGATCTGAGTCATGGAGGATGATCTAATATTGTGTACCTGATTTCAGTCCAACCCACTGGCGCACCATTGAGCTTTAAACTGAAGGAGGATCAGACTTCAGGAACTTCTGCAAAAGGTAAGCAATCAAGTTTCTACTCTCAAAACCCCCAACTTTTTTAATCTCCACAGAATTTGAAGAATTTAACAATCTAGCATCAGAGCTTTTTTTAATCATTTAACTGAGCCTATAATTCACAGTCCTAGCTGCGATCTTTATCTCCTTACTATATGCTTTTTACTCACTCTTAACCTTCATGTTTACTGCAGCACCAAGGTCATTCTTTTCACTCTCCAATTTTCGTAGCAAAGGGAAATGATTCAAAACCAAGATTCATAACAGCAGTCAGGATCCAAGCGAATGAAAGGTATGAGAACGCAACGCAGGCACACCAGACACAAGTATATAAGTGAAATATTCTGAGATATCATGTGCTCTTTGTTTCAGATCAATGTATCATTGAGAATAGTCCCTCTTCTCTTCAATATTTCTTTGTTAACTTTTATGATAGTGGTTTTGAAGCCTACAATGTAAATTGTATCAAACAAACATGTCCGTATCGGTTTGATATCGATGTGATTTTGGTAGTAAGCAAAAAAGGATGGCAATGTTCATTTAGTCTTTAGGTAATGTGCGACTGTGAATCATGTCCAATATGAAACTTGGAAGCTTTTTAGATTGACATTTAAGAAAAAGAATTAAGTGACTGAAACAAATTTAGTGAAACGCATCCACTCTTCAGTAAATATTGTTGCTAACTAGACTTATTGAGTATGGTAGAAAACTATTATTGATGTAATGTAATAGCATGCCATAGTTTCACGAAAAAAAAAACATTTAAGTACATTTTGACAACATTTCAATAATCTCGTATTTGTGATCAACACGCAAAAGTGGGACAAAGAAGGTATATTACTCTTACTCACCTTCCCAAATAACCTTTCTCCATCTTCCTCGGAAAGTGACGTGAGATCAAAGTTGATGCGACCCACTCTGAAATCCTCAAGTAACCCCTTTCCCTTTAACCCCAGAGTTACTCCATCAAGGATTCTCAAGGGTATCTTAGTCATTCATCCAAAAAGAAAAGCAAATTGGGACAAGAAATCCTAAGTAACATGATCACTTGACTTCAAAGCCAAGTGAAAATTGATGATGTTACTTACCTGACATGCAAAGAAAGGGAAGATGCTCCATCATCAAGGAACAGAGACTCCAACCCAAAAGAAAAAAAAAGAACCAAAAGAAACCTTTCTTTATTCTCTCTTTTGTAAAAATTCAATCTCACACTGTTCAATATTCAAGAATGGCTTCTCTTATCCCAAGAGTGTTAATCAAGCTTCTTCAGACAATGAACACCAACATCAAGGTTCGAGGGGAATATCGGTCTGTTCTCTTGCAAGTAATCGGTATTGTCCCTGCTTTAGCCGGCTCAGAGCTTTGGCCAAACCAAGGCTTTTTCATCAAAGTGTCAGATTCTTCTCACTCCACATATGTCTCATTGAGGAACGAAGACAACGAACTTATCTTGAACAACAAATTGGGATTGGGACAGTTCTTCTACGTTGATAAGCTTGAAGCTGGGACACCTGTTCCTGTAGTAGTGGGAGTTAGACCGATCTCTGGACGCCATCCTTTTGTAGGAAACCCCAAAGATTTGATGCAAATGTTGGTACCTAATGAGACTACACCTTTGCAAGAAGAAAATCACAGCCAGAAGAAGGTGGTGCAATTATAATCATCAGATTCTTGAAATTTTTAAATTTTTTTATAATAGATCTGTTCTCTAATAAACATTCTTCAGGAGAAAGATGCTGCGAGATCAAACATGGTGGAGAATCTAAGAAAACATCAACCTTTTATAATCAAGGAAGAGAAGACAGGTGTGGCTTCAAGATATATGAAAGGTATTTCAAACCCAAGGACAAGTGGATCAGATTCGAGTAGCGGCGGTAGCAACAATGAGGGTGAGACTGGATCAATAATGGTGACTAAGAAACTTGGCGGATTGGCTAAAGGCAAGCAAAGGGAGCACAAAGATCAGGTGAGTATTCTTCTGATCGATCAGTCACACAGGTCTTAGGATATTAAAAATTCCAACATTAGCATATTGATTATGGTTATCCTGTAATTAACATATATGTGCATAGGCACGTCAACCTGTTCCTCTACAATCTCGACCTGCGACAGCTCCAACAAAGGCAGAGCCAAAGAAACTCTCTTTGAGCTCCACTGTGAATTACATAAACAAGAAGAGTAGCTCTTCCGAGGATGCGTCATGGAGCTCTCTGCCTGTTAATCTATCAAAAATGGGTAAAGTACGCTTTATATGATCTCTGTATCTCCTTTTTTCTTCTTTTCTTTTTCGAATCATCCCCCTATGAACTCATCTCTGATAATCTCTGAATCCAAAGGGAATGCTGAGAAGGAGACATATTGCTGGTCTAATTGCCACAGAGGTGCAAAGAGAGGCATTGGCTGCTTCACATCTTATCAAATGTATCAGGCAAGTTACCTATGAAACTAAGATACAAATTTTGTTTTTCTATGAAAAGTAGTATTTGCTTCTAATCAAGAAAACGATGATTTTGCAGTATGTTTGCTGACCTCAGCTCAAATGCTTCCCCAAAGAATCCACATACCTCTCTCAGAAACTTCTTCACTCTGCAGAGTATCCTTGACCAAACACAGGCCACAGCTGCAGCATCAAAAGATAAATCAATCCAGCCAGTGAATATTCATGCATTATGGACGGAACCTGAAAAGTTGAGCAAAAAAGCTAGTCTAACTTCAAGCAGAGCTACAATCAAACCTTCTAAAACTCTAACAGAAGCAGAGAAGCTGGAATGGATCAAGGGAAATGGCACAGAAGAGATAAAAGAACTGATAAATACTTTGAAACGAGAAACAAGAAGCTGGTTTTTGAAATTCTTGGAAGACGCATTAGATACTGGATTCCATGCTAGTGTTTCAGAGAAGAAAGGAAAAACCAAAGGAGCGGAACCAGAGAATCATATTACAGAGACATTATCCCAACTTAAGCAAGCAAACGAATGGCTAGACAAAGTTAAAAGTGATAATCATTCTAGTGATAGTTCTTCGTTAGAGAATATAGAACGATTGAAAAAGAAAATATACTCTTGCTTGCTACTTTATGTAGATTCAGCTGCATCAGCTATTGGGGTATAAGCAAGCTCGCGTCTGACAAGACAACCGATACAGTGGGAAAATTTTCCTTGCAACAACAATGAAATCACTTCACAAATCGAACTAGAGCTAAAGTTATCTACATTGTGTGTATGCTAATTTATTGTGTATAATAGAAACATTATCTGACATGTTATTGAACACGAGTTTCTGTGGTTTGTAGAGTGAATTTTAAGGTTTTGACAAAGATCACTTGGCAAACATGTTTGACAAAAGATCACTTGGGAATACTTGTTCAACAGTGACACATTTATGCTGTAACCAACCGACATGGCGACATGATGCAACACATGAGACAGCGATCACATGTTATGATGGAATAGAAAGTTATTTCATAACAATATATTATTCGAGCGAACTACACTGACTATCAAGAATCAAGAAGCTGTGGTTGTAAACACTAACCTGATGGAGGCACAGTGAATCTTTCATCACCAAAAACTGATTGAAGTCGACAGGAATTTGAGGCGGCTAATTTCGAGAGGATAATCATCTTGCCAAGATGTGATAATAACCAAAAAAATATTCATAAAACGTGCAAAGAAATATGGAAAGGCTTTTTATTTCCGAGAAAAAGATATAAAAAGCAGGTTATACGCCTAGAATCTGTACAAGTTCATGCACCCCAAAACAGCTTCAAGATACATTACAAAAGTTCCTGGCTTCGGGTTAATAGTACTTCCTAAAAGTAAGCTTCAGACGACCTGGCTGGATACTTGGTTCCTAAACCAGAACCTTGTGGGCAGTATAGTATCTTCAAGAACTGATTTTTGTTAATACTGCCTAAAAGTCAAATTCAGACGACCAGGTCGGAGACTTGTTTCCTGAAGAAGCACTTTGGGGGCAGTATCTTTGCGAATTGATCTTACGCCATGAAAGATATTCCTGGATTTGCCACCAAATAGTAGAACATCTCCAGACTCCAACACTAACGTTTCTGCCATGGCTTCATCCAATTGATCACCATACAAGAACTCGGCTGAATCTCCAACAGAAAATGAAACAACAGGTAATCCCTTCCGAATGGACTTTTCGCTCTCATCTTTGTCCTGAAACATCAAGGATTTACAACTAATGATGCAATTACCTTTGAGCTATATGAAATCACAAAGTTCTTTGAAATACTAACCCGATGGAGGCCAAGTCTCCCGGTGGATGTGTAGAAGTTAACAATACATATGTCTGGGGACATAAATGGCATTGTAACTTCTCCACTCGTTTCATTTGATTTAGAGGCTGTAAGGGACTGTGATTCTTTAATTGCTTTCTCAATAAACTGATTGAATTCAACTGGAATTTTTGGCGGACGAGAACCATCAACTGGTCGAACTTCTCCATATCGAGATGTTTCAGGGTCCCAGTTTTTCCCAAGGCACATCATTTTCAAGCGCAATATTGCTTCATCCCTGTAACCTGGTTGATAGAAGCCACCTTCACCCAAACCCAGCTGACGGCATTTGTTCACAATCATCACCTACACAATTTTGAGAGCAAAAAAAGTGTGAAAATGATGCATATAGGAATTGAAGGACAAGCAAACACGTGCAGAAAGAGGGAAGTAGGGACGCAGAGAGCGTACTTACTTGATCATTGATTGACAAATAGTTCTTGAGAAGTACCATTCCAGGTCTAATAACAATTCCAGTGTGTCCTTTAGTTGATTTCCTCTTTTCTTTGTTCAGATTAAACAGAGCGGGTTTTAGTACTATCCCTGTCTTCTTGAGAGAGATATCAAATGGTCCCGTGTTTCTTTCACTTGACGAGTTTCCTTCACCACCAGACTTGTGAGCAGTACTATTCTGATCCTCAGCACTAGAAAGCTCAACCTTCTCACTTGTAGAAGACACAGAGTCCTGGCAAGACAACGAAACATCTTCCATCTGGTTCACAAGATCATGGATTCGAGCGCCATTCTTGACATCCTTGTCCTCGGATTCTTTAGAGACAAACAAACCTCCAGAAAGACTTATGCTCTTTGAGCTAGACGAAGGAGATGATTGCAAAAGATCTTTGTTATCTCCAGAAAACTTGAAAGCAGCAGCACCTTCATCAGGTTGCTTGGTAGAACCCAACTTATCTTCTTGGAGCTTTCTGTGCTGTTGAACACCCTTTTCCACAAATACCGCATTGGACTCCTGAACGTACACTTGCACTGGACTGTGTTCATGGCCGCCACGCCCAAAACTATCTCTAGGAGACCATGATGTTCTACTTCCACCTCTCTCACGAGGACCTCTACCCATACTACCAGACGAATCAACCAAAGACCTATCAACTGTACTTACACCTCTCCTATTATGTTGAACACCCTTTTCCACAAATACCGCATTGGACTCCTGAACGTACACTTGACCTGGACTGTGTTCATGGCCGCCACGCCCAGAACTATCTCTAGGACACCATGATGTTGTACTTCTTCCTCTCCCACGAGACCCTCTACCCCTACTACCAGAAGATTCATCCAAAGACCTATCAACTGTAACCTGTAAAATTACAAAGCAAAAAAAATCCTCTGCTTACGAACTATAAATAGTAGCACACACAACAAGTAAAGGCTAATCAAGCGATTCTGGGGAAGCATAGGAGACTACTATCAAATCAAGTATATCTACCGGACTTTCGCCTTTCGGACGGTAATCCATTTGTCCTCGAGAACCCTTACGGCCGCCAAAGCCTCTAGCTTCGCCGCGATTCATCGATTTCACTCTCAAACCCTTTTCAAAAAGACGGTAACTTTAGCAGGTAGAAGTAGAACTGAAGCGTCCTCTCAGGGAATCTGATGTTTGCCCTTTCTTATAGACACAGTTTCTTTAGGGTCAAAAATTGCAACTTTGCAAAGAGACTCTTCGGTTTCTGTGTTGTTGACTCAACTGACGAGTGTTAAATCTCTCCGTTGGGAAGTTCAATCGCCGTTCACAGTCTACGGCGGTGCTGACTCAGCATGCCATGTCATCATTTGATACGCTGACATGGATTATTCGCTAAACAAACAAGGCTGTCAAATCAGAATTGTTTTGGGCCGTTGATATTCCCCTAATAAAGCCCATTTGGCCGGACGAAGAGGGTAAACACTCTAGACGAAGTAGAGGTTTCGTATGACCACGAGATCTTACAAAGGGGAAGGCTAGAGAGTAGATTTGTTCTAGTGTCAGTGTCACCGACAGGACTAGTATGTAGTAATCATTAGTATTATTGATTTATTTCCCCTACAGTGTTCTTTGGTTTCACTATTTAGACTTAGAAAAAAGTTAACCTCACCTTTCTTGGTTTGGAAGGTTTGTTTCTGCCTCTGGAATTCTTCAGATATGTGAGTAACTTCTACAATCAGCTCTTTAGATCATAATAAGTCCCTTAATGATCTTATCAGCCAATGCACATCTATTTTTGTTGTTTCAAGTACGTAGTTTGATGATTGTACTTACTGCTATAGACGAATTACTCAGTAAAGATAGACTAATATCAAGGCCTCTTAAAGAGTTGATAATTTCTGTTTAGGTTCTTGTGGTGTAGTGTGTTTGTCAATTTCTTTTCTTTATATATATATGATATTTTAGATAGATGGATCAAATCGTCAACGTGTATGAGTTTCAAGAACTGGCAAAACAGGCTCTCCCTAAGATGTACTATAATTTCTACAATGGAGGGGTAGAGGATCAACACAATCTCAAGGAGAATGTTGAAGCTTTCCGTATAAACTATAGGGAGAACGCTGAGTGATGCAGATAGGGGAGGCCTTTAGCTTTAGTCTATGGACTTGCAGCTAAGGGTGGAGAAGAGTTTTAGATCACTATGGCCCTTTCTGGTTTTCCCACCATTGATGACATAACCAGAAACCATGTTACGACAGAGAATGCGAGACTTCACTCTATGCTCTGATCCAACAGAATGTGACGGACCAGTTATCAGACAGCTGACCAACAGTAACATTCAGTCAATGCTTTTTGTTCAAGTGTTCTTTTAGTCATCAAACCTGGATTCAATTCAACATACATCATTTGTCTATACCATACATATGATAAATGAGTTGTATGCTAGTCTGAAAAAATTATGTCTTGTGCTCCATTCCTAAAATTTTAAATATAAAGGCAATAACTGCAGCATCAATCATGAGTTTGGTACTAATCTCTAGTACTGCCTAAAAGTCAAATTCAGACGACCTGGTCGGAGACTTGTTTCCTGAACAAGAACTTTGGGGGCAGTATCTTTGAGAATTGATCTCACGCCATGGAAGACGTTTCTTGATCTTCCACCAAATATTAGAACATCTCCAGACTCCAAGACTAACGTTTCTACCTTGTTAACATCCTTCTGATCACCATACAAAAACTCGGCTATCTCCAATAGAAAATGAAACAATAGGCAATCCTTTCCGGATGGACTCTTGGCTCTCACCACTGTCCTGAATCATCAATAAGTTGATAATGAAGAAACTTGTTAGAAGAAAGATACAATTAAAAACAGTTCTTACGATGTGTATTAATTACTACGTAACCACTTTTATACTCCTGTAAAATCAATAACTTGTTCGTAGTAACTCATAAAAATACTAACCTGATGGAGACCAAGTCTCCCAGTGGATGTGTAGAAGTTAACAATACATATGTCTGGTGACATAGATGGTATAATAACTTCTCTCCTCCTCTCCTTTGATTTTGAGGCAGCAAGGGACTGTGATTCTTTAATTGCTTTCTCAACAAGCTGACTGAATTCAACAGGAATTTGTGGTGGGATGGAACCATCAACCGGTCGAGTTTCTCCATATCGACGAGTCTCACAGTCCCAGTTTTTCCCAAGGCACATCATTTTCAAGTGCAATATTGCTTCATTGCTGAAACCTGGTTGATAGAAGCCACCTTCACCCAAACCCAGCTGAAGGCATTTATTCACTATCATCACCTACACAATTTCAAGAACAGAAGAAACACAGATGATGCATTTAAGATCAGATACGCAACACATTCAGAAATAAGGAACTAGGGAGAGAGAGAGAGAGAAAGCGTACTTACTTGTTCATTGAATGACAAGTAGTTCTTGAGAAGTACCATTCCAGGTCTAATAACAATTCCAGTGTACCCCTTCGCTGCTTTCATCTTTTCTCTGTTTAGTTCAAACTGAGAGGGTTTTAGTACTATCCCCGTCTTCTTGAGAAAGATATCAAAAGATCTCATCATGGCCGGTCCTAGAATTTATGTGGCCTAAATCATATTTTATAATAAGATGATTTTATAATTTTAAATACATATTAGAATTTTAAAATTCTTTTTTTGCACTATTTTTAATTTATATATTATTTTAGTAAAAAATTTAACTAGTTCGAGTACATATAATATTAGTTTAAATAGTTTTACATTTTTACTATCAGTTTCCATTTTGTTGTCAACAATATTAGTTAGTGTTTTTGTTATCATCATTTTTTTTCTTTTAGTTATCATCGTTTCTAAATAAAAATTAAAGGTAAAAAAGGTGATTAACAAAAAAATGGAGAAGAAAAAAAATATAAGAACGGTCACTAAGAGACAATGTTGTATAAAATAAATAATGACCCAAACAATCATGGAAATCGAACCTGTGTGAGAAATGTTGAAGTTCTCTACGTCTGTATTATTACCAGTAGACCATTGAAAACTTTTAGAATATAGCCTTATTATTTTACTTTTAATACGTGGCCTAAAGCGAATGCTTCACTTGCCTTATGGACGGGCCGGGCCTGGATCTCATGCTGCTTTCATTTGAAGAGACCACTGCGTCACCAGACTGTTGAGCAGTACTATTCTGATCCTCAACACTAAAAAGCTCAACCTTCTGATCACTTGTATAAGACTCGTACTCCTGGCAAGACAGCATAACATCTTTAACCTGGTTCACAAGATCACGAGACATTCTAGCGCCATCCTTGCCCTCGCATATTCTAGAAAAACAAACAAAGCTCCACTAAGGTTATGGTTTGTTGAACTCCCTTTTCCACAAATCCTGCATTGAACTTATTAACGTACGCTTGCACTGGACTGTGTTCGTCGTTATACCTGGAACTATCTCTTGGAGACCATAATATTACTTAGTACGCAAGGCTAATCAAAGGACTCCGAGAATAACACAGACGATCTTGGAGCAACCAAGAATACTGAATACGAGACGATGACCAAGTGAAACTACCAGACTTTCGATTTGTTGATGATAAAAAAATGTGCCCTAATGCCAAAGAACGTCCACTTGATCCCCTGCGGACACCGAAGCCTCGGTGATTCATTAATTTTACTCGCAAAATTTTCCAAAAAGATGTAACTTTAGCAGTAGGTAAATGTTGAACTGAAGCGTTCACACTGACAAAGTGACAAATCTAATCGTAAATCGTGCCCTTTATATATGTGACAATTGGCAAAAAGAGACTCTTTGGTTAAATAATGTGAGCATTCATTCGTGTACAATGGGAAAATTTTGCAACTTTTTCAAGAGAGACTTTGAATCTGACGTATTTATGTATTAGAGACAGAAGTAAAAAAGGCTCTGTTCGGAAAACTTAATGATAAGCCACGTCATCATGGTTGAATAGTCAACATTTATTAATTGTTGTTGTAAGTTGTAACGAGAAGGTAAAGACTCTAGGTAGCCCAGAGGGTTTCATGATCAAATTCAATTCAATCACGGGAGCTGATTTTGTCGTTTCTCGTCCCCGACAATGATCAATGGATTTTCCTGTCAGCTAAAGAAACTAAAATAAGAGCTTTCTTCTTTTTCGATACCATTTTGTTTCAGGGATTTGCTCCGCCTACCAGATAGACTTGAAAAAAGGAGTTCATCTGTTCTTTGTGTTGCTGTGTTCTTCACATATGTGAGTACTTCAACTTAATCCTCTCTTCCACTCATATACTGTGGTTTGATTTTAGTTCTCAGTCTCTTTCTTGTTTCGTGTAACTTAAAGACTGAACTTACTACTTCAAACAAATCATTTAGCATATACTGTACAAATAATTGGTTCAGGCATGATGGTCCTTTTTTATTTGACCTTTAAAGAAATAATGATTAAGAATTTGATAATTTTTAGTTAATCTTGATGGAGGAGTAAGGTTCTTGCATGATTGTTACAGTAGTGTTGTTTGATTGTCAATTTCTTTCCCTTTGTTTATTGTAGATAGATGGATCAAATCGTAAACGTGGATGAGTTTCAAGAACTGGCCAAACAGGCCCTTCCTAAGATGTACTTTGATTTCTACAATGGAGGAGCAGAGGATCAACACACTCTCAAGGAGAATGTTGAAGCCTTCCGTAGAATCATGTAACAAAAATCGATATCAATATATCCATTTTGGTGGGTGATCGTGTAATAGGTTTACATGTGTTGTGTGTTTTGATTGATGTTCAGATTTAGGCCTAGGGTACTCGTTGATGTGAGCAAAATAGATATGTCTACCAAAATATTGGGGTTTCCCATCATGATTGCTCCCACAGCAATGCATAAGTTGGCTCATCCTGAAGGTCTGTTTAGTCTATGTTCATAACTAGCTCTCAAACAATATGCAGTTGCTGGATTTGGGAAATTGATTTCGATTTGTCTTCTATGTTAGGAGAAATCGCCACTGCCAAAGCTGCAGCTGCAAGTAACACTATCATGGTAATTGGTAATAAGGTGTCTATTTAAATGCATGTTTACATTGTTTAATGATTTATAGTGTTTTGTTGTGTGATTTCAGATAGTATCATTCATGTCTACTTGCACTATTGAGGAGGTTGCTTCCAGTTGTAACGCTGTTCGATTTCTTCAAATATATGTAAGTACACACTGTCATGGATTTTTGCTGCTTTTGTTATCTCCTCCAAACTATTGCTTCCTTGGTAGCTGGCCTTACTTCTTAGTTCCGCTCTAATATATTCTATAGGTGTACAAGAAACGTGATGTAACAGCTCAGATTGTGAGAAGAGCTGAAAAAGCAGGATTCAAGGCTATAGTTCTAACTGTTGATGTTCCCAAACTTGGTAGAAGGGAAGCAGATATAAAGAACAAGTAACATTCTCCATTACTCCTTTGACATTCTGGGGACATTTTCTTGCAGGAAAATTAGCTTTACTACTCCATTACTCTCCTCTTTTGGATTTACTACTTTGCTTAGCCTATCTGATATAAAGTAGTTTCTGAAAGGATGTTCCATACGTTTTCTCTAGAATGATATCCCCGCAGCTGAAGAATTTTGAAGGTTTAGTTTCGACCGAAGTTCGACCTGTGAGTAGAGCTTTTATTAAAAGGTTCATGTAAAGTAAAAGCTTACCAGTTGTTAACATGATAATTTCTCTTAGAATGAAGGTTCAGGGGTTGAAGCCTTTGCCGCTAGTACA
The DNA here is from genome assembly GCF_000633955.1 of Camelina sativa. NCBI lineage: Eukaryota > Viridiplantae > Streptophyta > Magnoliopsida > Brassicales > Brassicaceae > Camelina > Camelina sativa. Next base: position 6,748,832 of record NC_025703.1, on the reverse strand, counting down.
TTTGATGCTTCCTTAAGTTGGAAGGTGAAATCTTATAAATGATTCTTTCTGTGTCCTTGGAAGGTGAAATTTTACAAAGTTCCTATCTGACGGCATTCTTGGTAATTTTTGCATTGCAAAATTTTAGGACATCGAATGGTTGAGATCTATTACAAAGTTGCCAATCCTTGTCAAAGGGTTACTCACACGTGAAGACGGTAAGATCCATGTCTCATGTAGCATGTACCATGCTCTGTAGCAAGTCCAAGGCATATAAAAGAACACTCTGTTTGATGTTATTGGCAGCTCTTAAGGCTGTTGAAGCCGGTGTAGATGGTATAGTGGTATCTAACCACGGGGCTCGCCAGCTTGACTATTCCCCTGCTACGATAACTGTCTTAGAAGAGGTAACCCCATCAAAGCATGCTTTAGAAAAACTTATTCGTCTTAATTAACTGAATTTCGTTTCCTGGAACTGCAGGTTGTACATGTTGTTAGAGGTAGGATTCCGGTTTTGCTTGATGGAGGAGTACGAAGAGGAACCGATGTTTTCAAAGCGCTGGCGCTGGGAGCCCAAGCTGTTCTTGTACGCTATCAATGCTATATAGCATACATACTTCAGGTTACTCTCTCTGTTGATGTAACACTTTTAGTTGGCTGATGCAGATAGGGAGGCCTATAGTCTATGGGCTTGCAGCTAAGGGTGAAGATGGAGTGAAAAAAGTGATCGAGATGCTAAAGAATGAGTTTGAGATTACTATGGCCCTTTCTGGTTGTCCCACCATTGATGACATAACCAGAAACCATGTTAGGACAGAGAAAGAGAGACTTCACTCTATGCTCTGAAGTCTGATCCAACAAAATCAGACAGTCGACCAACAGTATGAGATACTGTCCATGGCTCCATCCAACATAAATAAAAAGCTCTAATTCAAGACAAGGGATTATTACGTTTGGACTTTGTCATGTTTATTTCGTTTTGCTTAACTTGCTGGTTATGATAACCCTATGAGAGAGACGGTTTTCTGATAGTGAAAGATGATCGACATATTAACCAATGGGACTAAAGGAAACATGATATCTCAGAATTTGACAAAATTTGTCACAATGTATACATCAGTCTTGATCAGTGAAATCCCTGGTCTGTAAAGAAAGACAAGCTGCATCGTAAATCACACAGCCAATATAGGCCGTCTCTCTGGGCATTTGGTGAGGAAGAAACTGGTGCGGTTATAAGGTGAGACAATATCATTATATCAAGATCATGAAAGTTCCTCCTGAAGCTCCAACTGGGACATACGATACTCTCTCTCAAACAACATGAACTCCTGCATTTGTAATGCATCTAAATCGATCAGATTATTCTCAGTCACTAAATTTGAATGATTCATATGCAGACAAGATCTCATTACTCATATTCCTTTTGATGTTTCGCAGCAAAAGTAACAAACATATTTCTGAGGCAGAACCATAAAATTAAAAGCTAACAGAATTCAGGTGAATAACCAACAACGATGTAATAAAAAATGAGGAGTGTTTGAATGTTTTTCATGGAGTAAAGAACTGAGTATTACTAACCTGTAATTGTTGCCGACTGAACAAAGAGAGAAACCCAGTTTCACCAGAAGCCACAAGCTCAATCAGTTCATCATGATCTTCAGGTGGATTTCCCGACTCCATCAGAGAAACAGAAACCTGTGAATACGTAATAAATGGAGGTTAATTCATCTAAACAGGGTCATGCGAGTAGGTATAAGTTCGATCTTCTATAGTTCTCGCCAATGTAAACAACCAAAGACTTTTCATTCTCTGCAAAAGTCTTAGTAGACACTTTTGTTATAGGGTAAGGTGAATTGGCCACAGAGAGATACGTATGTATCCATTGTTATAATTTAATATGGCAGAGGCTAGTTGCTTTACCTGCATCGATCGAAGAACGAGCTCTGGAAGACAGCATCTTCTACAGAGACCCCGGACAATATACGTTGCAGGTGTTTCAAGCGAGCCTTCTTTGCTTGAATACCAAGCGTCTAGGCGGGATATATCCATTGTAACACCTGCTTGGAAACGGGTAAGCTCACCTGCAGTCAAATTTTAAATTTTTTGCTTGTTTTATTAGTGCTGGTGATTTCATCTTGGATGAAACATCCCCAAATTTTTATGGAGAAAAGAAGGTAAACCACAGTGAACGAGAAATATGTTCCACAGAAATCCAAACCTTTAAAACCAGCTGCAGCCACTGCACTTAGAATACCACCGTCATTTGCATTATGTGGCCCAAGTCCATCACCCTTAATTGCTAAACACCGGAGCACAACCTCGATGCAGTAGCTGTCCCTTGAAGAAATCGATACATTGACCTGAAAGTGAAGAACACAAACATTAACGTCGTAGAATGCTTTCGAGATGCTGTCACATAATAGAATATATTAAATTCATGTCCAGGGAAGAAGCAAACTTATATATATATAACCATGGGTGAGGGAAAATCAAAGGTTCCAGGTAAACGAAACATTGGATGAAAGGATTACCATTAACTGGCGATCTAAGACAACTTCCTCACTGACAGAAGAGTAAAGTGCACTCATTAATGCAGCACAAACAGTGGCATCTGGGCGCAAACATTCACCAGAAGGCAAACAGAGCATCGCAGTTGCATGCAATTCAAGGAACAAATATTCTTCTGATTCGAATACATGGTCTTCGAGAAATGTCATCCAGGGATTGTCTCGTCCTGTATTGAGGTTCAAAACTATCACATTTAACAGCATTTTCAATTAACCTAAAAAATGCAAAGTCATGCATAGTCAACCATATATTATAAAGTATGGCACCACTTACTGAGGAGCAATGTCAAAGAAGAATCCAGAGTCTCTTTGGCTGCTACAACAGCCCTCTGATTTTCCTCTTCTGACAGTTCAGTGACTTCAGCATTCTCTAATTGGAATTTGAGCCAGTTGCGATATTTTGCATCACAGGAATAATACTCATTCTGTTGAAAGACAAAGAGGTACGTTTTATCTGGATACTGTCAAAGGAATAACAAAGCGTAAAACTGCAGTGAAGCATACCCAGTCTTGGAACTCTTGCAAATTCTCGGAAACATAGTCCTCAAGAGTATCTGGATTTTCTGAGAGTTGCTTCAGAGGTTCAGCAAGAAAACTAAGAAGCGTGTGTGCACCCACGGGAGTTGCAGGCACCCTCCACATGGCGATCAAAGCAAACTCTCTGAAAAGTATGTTGCTGAAGAGAGGAAAAACAATAATACCATGAAACAGAGCCAAAAGTGAAGGATATAAGTGGTTGACAGATGTTACATATTAAAAGGATTTCTGGTCCTCTGGTTTCAACATTACGTCTCCATTAAGGAATTGAGAAATAGCCTACATTTTCCTAATATGCAGAGAATTCTTCGCAGAAACAGATATACAGCCATATGTCAGTATGTATTGACCGTACCTGTGCATCAAAGATCGCAATAGTAATTTGGAAGTAACATCCTTGACATCCTTTATAGTAGATGGAGGTGTAAAACAGAGCCACTGAATCGCTATGGCTTTTTGAAGACTCTGCTGACGATGCTGCTCCGCAACATCAACTGAGGGATCATATTTTGCAAGTTTGATTTCCCGAGATCTTGACAAAACCCTGTGAGTGTTCCATGAAGTTGCAACTTCTGAGATTAATAGAGTCAAATGTATCTCACTACTACATATTAAGCTAGGAAAAAATCTCGACCATTATTACCTGTCAACTATTTCTTCAAAATTTCCTTTAGTGTCATCCACAGGAGAAAATGGCAAGTATTCCATAGCGGACAGGAAGATTTTGTACTTCACATGTACGCTATTTACAGAGCAGAAGGAAAAATGTCAAAGAATTAACTTTATGTCATACACCTATATGCAATATGGGTGCTTGTCCACGAAGTTGAGAGGGTCACACAATGCAATATGAAAGACTATCCTCCGATATTTATCATCAAATAACCGAAAATATAATTAGAAATACCTGCTATGCATCCTTAGCTCCATCATGTGTACAAAAAGTTCAATGCATCGATGAGGAGCAAGCTGGGAAGCATAAATTCCTACTAATTCTTCATGTTGTTTTGAAAATAGAAACATCGCATACCTGGCAACATTTCACAGGTCACTAAAAAGCCAGTTGAACATAATATGCATATAATGTATCATGAAGTAGGATAATAAGTTCCATAAATGCACTCTGCTAAGACAGAGAAACCATCTTGAAGTGACTCACATATGAAGAATAAGATCACCAACATTATTGAGCTTCTCACTGAAAGAGTCGTTGATTTCATCAGTAAATAGAAGCCTAATAACAAGCACCACATGGGCACCGAACTTTATCATATGAGGATCTCCATGGGGCCTGCCAGATGCAAAACGTATTAAGTCAAGGCACTCATATAGCAATGCTGCAACAAACTATAAATAACCAAGAAACATCAGCAAATAGATATTGTCATTTCGAGACCCCTACCACAACATCCCTGAGTTGGGAATTTTTGTTAATTTGAAAGAAAATGCTAGGATCCGACAATCAGCAGATTATCCCATAATTTTTAATAGAAATAAAACTATCTGGAGAAAAATTATTGATTGCCTGAAGTTGCTTTGATCATCGTCTAAGGGCGCTATCCATGACCATATGATATCAAGAAGATGTGATATATCGCCCAACATAAGGTTCATCTGCCAAAAGAAAGTAATAAAGATGAACATAATACTTGACAGAAAAATCTATGGCTATTAAAATACCTGAATTTGCCGGTGCTGCTCTTTGCAACCTCTGACAACAGCTTCGTGCACCATTTCCCTATGCCAGGAAAAAAACAGTAAGTTGGGCTGTCGCTCTTTACAGACAGGACAAAAAGAAAATTTCCCAGTAGTCGCATTCATACCCTGAATGGAGTTTCTGAAGAAGAGCAGGAAGGTCACGGGGTTGTTGGTTTAGAACATGGAGGGGCCAATCTTCTTGCCCAAGTGAAGCCTGACAACCATTTTGCATAGTTTCCGGGTCATCAACGCAGCTTCTAAACCTTTCTGCCAACCCTGGCTTTGATTGGGCGAGTTCAAGATCAACCTGAACATCAAGCCAAGATTTCGCCATAGCCCAGCAAGCTGACTGCAGAAAAATCACCATCAACGCTAAACAATGTCAATTCATGCAGCACTAAAGTAATCTACAGAACAAGTTAGAGGAAGATAGCAGTTTCCAGTTTCTAAAAAAAATTCATATGAATGGTAGCGACTAAAACAGGTCTTGTCAATAATTCATAACCATCTTTAAAACAATTTTATGAGTGATAATTCAGTTCGACAGGGACACACGTGCAGGGTAATAACTCAAGACGAAGTAACCTTTCAAATAAGCACCTTAGAATATAATGCTGAATATTTGGCAAGACAACCAAGAAAAAATGTCAACAGTTCATTAAGTAAGAGAAAAATGGTATCCAAGAAAGCAAAGTTGGAATATGCTAAATAAAATCAATCTGATTATACAAGTGTGCATGCCCTTACCTCCCAATCGGTACAAACTGGTAACATGCGGTTCAGGTTGCTACATTGTGTTGCAAAAACAGCAACTTCATGTTTGCCGCCATCCTGCTCTGCAATTTTCTTCAGAAACAAATGAAGAAAGAATAGTAAGTTATGTTTCTCTGAGGGAAAATTAACCTCAAATTCATTAAAAAGCAATAAAACTATCCAGATTCTGTTTTACCTCCGATGCACAGTAGGACGCCCATTTCCAAAGACGCAGTTGATTGCCAAAGCCACTTTCCTGCTCAATGGCCTGGAGAGTCCTATTTTTCCCATTCTTTACTAATGCCTCAACAGAAGGAAACATGTCCATTCCAGAAAAAGTGCATAAAGTTGCGGCTCTCCATGGCTGCCAAAGTAGAAATATTAATCGACATTATCGCTACACACCTTTCTAATCAGTATCCTTAGAGAATTCATATAATTATTAATATTACCTGCCCAGCGGACCTGCAGAGATCACATGCCTCTTCTATTCTCCCAGCCCTTATCAAAGTCCAAACATCCTCAAGAACAGATTCATCTTGTTTCTGCCAAAGAGAAGTTGTCAATAGTTATTTTAATTAACAGAGATAATGAAAACGAAATATGACCCTCACAGGGTTACTAGAACATACAAAAGAAGCAGTTATAATTGCTATGTTATACGCCCTAAAGCAAGCCATTTAGTTAAATAATTGAGAATCAGATCTTAGTTATGAAAAATAGGCGGCCATTATGACAAAATTTCTGTTACCCTTCTCATCCACATTGCATTGCTTTCTGCAAAGTTCCACCAACATTGTGTATACCATGTATTCATATTGAATGATATATTGAAATGTTAAAACATGCACATCAGCACTAATAATTTAGATGAACCTAATGTTAACCATAGCTGAACAGACTTACATTGTCATCAGGAAGAATACGAGCATGTTCACGTGTTGGAGCGTCAAAATCCAGATGGTGTACAGTGTCACCGGTAGAGCCATTTTTCTTGAGATATCTTTGTGTGTGATGCCACACTCCAGCGTTCGGAAGATAAGTACCCACATGAGATCCCCGCACCTGAGAACATTAACATTTCCTAGTAAGCAAATTCTAATAAAGTGTTAATCACCTCTATCAATTTTGGGGTTCATCACACAATTCTTTACCTAAGTTGAATAAAGCCTAGGAAACAGTACCAACACCCTCAATATATGACAAGTACGAACACAAACTACAGACAACGTTTAGAAGCAATAGATAACATTCCATTCATACACAATGAGGTCCAGTATTTCTCTTGGCGCAGAGGAATTCACTACTAGAAAATAATGCAAACATGACCAGACCAGATCAACCAATCAAGAAAAATGCCAAAATGACAATGGTAAACTAATATATTGAAAAAGAATATACTGGAATAGCCACCTTTCTTTCCAAGTCAAGTGATTTTGAAGCCATTTCTTCAAGCCACATGACTATCCGAAGGCATAGCTGAGCTGTATGGTCGTTTACAACAAACTGACAAGCCTCCAAATGAGACGTTGATGGCACCTAACGACATTCATCATAATCAAATAAGCCAACGCGTAAGATGTATCAAATATGAATGATTAATTTTTAAAAAAAATTACGAAAGAATGCTTACCAGGGTCAGTTCCTTCGGAACTTGTTCAGTAACTGCAAGGGCAAAGACACATAATCGATAATACCATTTCTAAGACAAGCCACCCAGTACTTTAATTGAAAATATTACATGACACAGCGCTTTGACAGACATCAGTAATAAAAATGAACACAACGCCTGCCCTATTCCTAAAGGCCAAAGCAACAGAATGATGGAGTTGAGTTTCCTAACCTTTTCCATATAGGTTCCATAAAAGTGACCAGGAGGCAGCCTCACCAAGCAAAAGCTGAGCCTTCTGTCTCATAAGTTTATCCTCCACAACACGATGTCTAATATCTGATCCATATCTGTAGATACCGGAAAGGCGAGACACAAACAAAGAATTTAAAGTTGAAGACGTTCTGACTGTTGAACTCTCAGAGCCAGAAGACATACCTAATAGATTGTGAAACATGCCTGCATGATTCCTCAAGTCTCAGTATTAGATCTGGAATGGGCATTAGTCCTGCAGAACCAAGACGCCATAATTACAATAAGAGATAACCAGATAAGAATGGGACTACAACAACTAAGTAAAGAGAATCCCACAAACAGATACATTGGATAGTTGAGATTTTGAAAGAATGAGAACCACATAAACGCATGCAGAGAAACACACCCGTATATCTGCATATACATGTATGCACAAAACTAATACGAAGACTGATATATAAAACAAACCTTGAAGGGCAGAATCAATTAGGGAAGCAAACAAAGCAAAAGTTGTATCCCCACTCTCGGCTAACTCATCATCCTCAATCTTGCAAGCCTTGAGTGATTGACTTTCTACTCGACGAAACGAAGCCTCATTATCATCATCCAGAATTCCAACACTCTCCGTCCTGGAAGCAGATAACGGGTTTGTATGTGTTCCTTCGTAGTGATCGGTGTGAAAATTGTCAACCTCCTCCTTAATGTTTTCAAGAAGCAAAGCAGTATTTGTTGGACTATGGATGTTATGCCCATCATAAAGTAATCTGTTCTCACGGACATTTGAACTCAAGACTTCCTCATGTGGCGATGTAGAGTGTCTCTTTCTGCAAGCATTGTACACGGGCATCAAAATGTTATACCTCCAAAACACGTAAATAAGAGGTTAAGCAATACACATCAATGCAGAGTTCACAATACAAAGAACATAAAAATGTTTTCAATTCTAATTCTTATGAATGAAGTAAACCCATACGCAGATTTATGAACTGAAACCATAAACCCTAACAAGATAACAAAATCCAAAACTTCAACAAAATTCCGAAACTTTCGAGTACAATCTTATTCAAGTATTGCTACATTCAGCTGATTTAGACTGTACTTACAAACAAACGACAACCCACGAAAAAAAATCCCACTTTAAAATCCAAAATAACGAGAGACCCAGAATAGTATGCAAATCGGGAAAAGGGTAAGTCGAAATAGTTACCGATAACGACGGAATTGATCTCTAACACTGAGAACCTCGGGGTCGAAGTAACTAGGGGAAGTCTCCATATCCATGTCCATTTCTTCGCCAGCAAAAAATAACTACTCCAAAGTGCTATAAGAAAATCTTAGAAAACAATTCAATCGCGGGATAAAGCTTGAGCGTCGATTAGGGTTTTGTAGTCGTCGAAATCTAAAACCCTCTAAAAAAATCCTCCGCCCGGTGGAAGACAGTGCTACGATACTACGAGCACCGAACAGTCACGCCAGCAAACCAGAGTTAATAGAGCACAAGCCGAACGCTGCGTTTCATCTTTCAAGCCCAGTAAAAAAAGAAGGGGGTATAACTGTAATAAAATAGAAAATTAGGGGCAGTAATGAAAAAAACAGACCAGCGGAAACGAGTTTTTTAATAAGCTTTTCCCAAGCCGTGGTTTTTATCCTCTCAGAGAGCGTTCTTTAGAGATGACGGCGCTTATCCGGTGTTGCTCCTCCTTCTCCTATACTTCCGGTGGACAAACACCGCCGCGCGACAAGTCTCATGGTCCAGGTTAGCTCATAGTTCACTAGCTGAATCAGATTTCCAATTCAAGGGTCTATGTTGCTATGTGAGTGATCCTCTTTTTGGTGATGAGGCATCAGAATGTCGGAGACTGAACTAGGCTTTTGTAATTTCATTCTGGGTGATTGTGTTGCTTAGAACACGCATTATGTTCATTGTAGCTTGATTATGCCCTCTCAACTCTTGGAAGCATTTTTTTACTCTAAGCGTGATCTCCTGTTGTGTTGTTCTCATTTGTGTTCTTGTTGAGATCTTTGTGATACATCTCCCATATCCGTGTCACAAGAAGACCCTGAATACGAATTCATCTTACTGGATTTGCTTTTTTCAGGGATTGCAAAGTTAGTAGTCAGAAACCCTGGAGATCATCATCCTTTCTCCAAAATTTTGCAGTTGTCTTCTCAGCACAAGGAGCGTGAAGGCAGCGTGGGAACTCTTGAAAAGTTTTCAGCTTTTGAGGTAGGTTGGTGAGTTCCGTGATGTTTAGATATATCCTATGAGTATTCTATTGCTTGAATACCAGGATAGTGGTTGACTCAGTTTAGTTTTTGCTGTCAAGTTTTTTCGTTTTGATAGTAAGCCTTTAGATATGGATGTGGCAGGGAATTGGGAGGCTCAAATTACCGGTAATGGCTGTGTTGTTGACAAACTCCCTACAAATGGCTACACCACTTGAAGCTTTGGCTGCTGAGACATGTGAGCCAGAGAGCTCAATGTTCAGCATGCCAATTTTGTTACTTGTAGCTTTAGTTGGAGCCACTGTTGGAGGTAGTGAACTAGTCTTTTTTCAAACTTTGCTCCTACGAACTGTACCCATTGGGGTTTTTGATAACAATTTTTGTGGTACACAAACCAGGGTTGGTTGCTCGGCAGAGGAAAGGGGAGTTACAGAGATTGAATGAACAACTACGACAGATTAACGCAGCTCTTAGGAGACAAGCGAAAATTGAGTCTTATGCACCAAGCTTGAGTTATGCCCCGGTGGGAGCAAGAATCCCAGAGAGTGAAATCATTGTGGAACCAAAGAAACAAGAGTTGATTTCCAAGTTGAAAACAGGAAAAACCTATCTTAGGAGCCAAGAACCAGAGAAAGCGTATGCTGAGTTTAAGATAGCTTTGGAACTTGCTCAGAGTCTCGGAGACCCCATCGAAGAAAAGAAAGCTGCAAGAGGCTTAGGCGCCTCGCTTCAACGCCAAGGGAAGTATAGAGAAGCCATTCAGTATCACTCCATGGTTCTAGCCATCTCAAAGAGGGTAGGTGAAGATTCTGGAATCACTGAAGCATATGGAGCTATTGCAGACTGTTATACTGAGCTGGGAGATCTCGAGAAAGCTGGAAATTTCTATGACACATACATTGCTCGGTTAGAGACAGACTGATTCTTCCGCAATGTCCTTTGTTGTATGTTTGTGTTCTATGTCAAATCACATAAAATGGACATCCAAATCCCTTTTATTGAATGTAATTCGCTTGTCTTACAATCCATGGGGATACATAAACTAAGCATACAGCTGAAGATGAAACTTTATATAGATAACTTAAGTGAGAGATGACAGACACACACACAAACAAGTTCTAGAAAAAGGAAAAACAAAAGAAAGAAAAGCAAAGAGAATGAACTTAAGATCAGTGCCACGATCGGAGGTTTATTACTGATAGTACATGAGCTGTTGTGCGGCGGCAACATTCTGATAGCCACCATCGTACATGGCTGCAGTATGTCCAGCTGCATTCATTCCATGAGCTGCTTGCCTTAGAGGGTGTTGACCCTGTGGATGCATTAGGGCATTCACACTAGCCATCTTGCTTAATGCCAATTGCCTCTCATAGGCTAAGAGATCAGCTGCAGACAGACCAGGCACTGGTGCTGGGGCAGGTGGGGGAAGTGGGTTTGAGGCTGTACCTGGTGGAGTTGGCTTGTTTCCCCATGAGCACTACAATTAACAGAATCAAATGTCAGATTACGTGCTAAGTCTCAGATAAAGCAATTTTTGGGAACAGTGAGATCAAATAGAGAAGGATATTTTGTGGTTAACCAAAATTGAAGTACCTTAATCTGTCTGTTAAAGAGGTACGGCTGACTGTTACCCATCTGAATAGCAAGAGCAGCCTCAGGATGCGTATTATATCTCACGAAACCAAAGCCTTTGTCTCGTTGGACACGAACCTCTTCAATAACTCCAGCGCCAAGAGCATGGAAGTAGCGGTGTAGATCAAGCTGAGTAACCTTCAAGATAGATAGCTGTCATGATGTATTCGAAATCGACTGATCCATCAAAGAGCCTCAATAAAACTGTTTTTATTGTGCTAGTGATCCAAGTTACAAGGACCACTTCCTAGTGGATACCGTACCTCTGGAGCAAGGTTTCCCACATAAACAGTAGTAAACTGAGAATTGTTTTCAGGTGCTTCCTCATTTAGGGTCTCTTTACCATCCTCTGCACAATCAAACGACCAACGTAGCTTTGTTAGCTGTCAGTTTTTCTTATTACCCAGAGAAAATCAATGTATTTTCACGAATTCCACTTGCAGGAGAAAGAGAAAATTCAGAATTTGCACAGTCAAAGAAGAAGCACCTGATGAGCCAGTTGTAAGTTCTACAACACTTTTTCCATCAGAACTGTGCTTATCCTCACCAGAAGTAGCGCCCTTCGTGGCCCAGTTGCATCTGATCTGTCTGCTACTTAACCACTTACCTGCGAATATGTGGTAAAATCAAAAATTAATTGCTAAGAATAATGACACAAACTCAGTTCTTGACTAATAAATCAAGAAAACTCATAGAAATAGAAACTATGTAACTTTCAGCAGTTATTGACTAATAAATCATGAAAACTCATAATACGAACTCCACAATCGAGAAGGCACAGTTCACAAATGAGAATGAAAGTCCTGAGATCTCAGCTACAATACAATCCTTACCATTCATCTCATTAATGGCAGTTTGAGCTTCCTGCAAATAAATTCAACATTTCACATTAATGTAAACCACAAAAGATCCTTGAGCTAAAACAACTAGTCACCGCATGACTTAAAGAATATACATCATTACCTGTTGATTGCGGAAGGAAACAAACCCAAAACCTCTTGAGCGCCCAGTTTTCTGGTCCCACATAACTCTTGCATCCCTTCAAGTGAATACTGATATTAGACTCAGTTCAAGATTACGAGTTGGATGTGATGATTCTCTTAATCAATAGTAGATTCATTTAATCAATAGGAGAATTTTGTAATTCTTTAAGAAAGTGTTAGAGCAAGCATATGAAAACTTACGAACAAGCGGGAAAAACAGAAAAGCTTTGATATAATGTAGCGTCAGTAACCTCTGGACTGAGATCTCCAACAAAAATGTTGAAATGGCCTGCAACTCATGAGAAACAATAGCATTGAGCATCCCAAACAAACAAAATGCAAATCTTTGAAAAAATCCAAAACTTACTTGAAGTGTCTTCCCTCTGACCAGTGGCATATGCCCAATTGACTTTGATAGGCTGTCCAAACCTGTGAAATCAAGTATTCTAACCTAAGATAAAAGCGTTTGAAGAAATAATGAAAGAACAGAACAATAAAACTTGTTCCTTACAGATGCCTTCCATTCAGAGACAGTATAGCCAGAGCAGCGGATCTACGGTCAAAGTAGTGAACAAATCCATATGATGACTGCAATCAGAAAAAGTACATTTTTGTCAGTGAGTCCCTTTTTTAGTTAAGTTGAGATACCCAATCTAAGTAGAGCAGCAAGTAGAATTTTCCTCAAGCATACACAACTAGGCAATTATTTTGTTATGCTCGTCCAAAAAAAGAATACTACTTTAAAAGACGGTCACTTTCACAATCTTAACACAAAAAAGTTAGAAAAAAGGTGCATTTCGAGTCTGTCTACCTTATCCTTCCTGATGAGTTTACTGCTTTCAACAGGGCCAGTGCTAGTAAAAATCTCTTGAAGCAGAGGCTCTGTGACCTGTGTATGGATGTTTCCAACATACCTGCCAAATGATTATAGGAGTTAAAACATAAAACTCAGAACTACACCTTCAAAACAAAGTGATGCTCAAAACCAATTCACTCACACGCTACGGCAAGTACTGGGATCAAAACCAGGAGGAAGGTTTCCACTTGGAACAGGCTCTAACTGCAAATGCCCAAAAGTATGAAAAAAAAAAAAAATCAAAAAATATGAAAAGGGATTGCAGCAAAAGAAGAAAAAATCATTCCTTTTCTATCTCCATAAGCTCAATTTGGTAATGACCCAACAAAAAACTAAAACACAAAAGACATCATCAACAGATAAAAGAACGAATTGTTAGCCTGGGTACAGGATCTGGAAACCCTAGCCTTCCCGTTCAATCAAATCATAAAATGGAACACAAACGATACAGCCCGTTGGAATGAGCCATAGCTTCAAATGATGAACACAAACTAAACCCGACCCGGAATTAAAGGACCCACGAGAGAGACGATAGTGTAGAAATGGAATTAACAAAAAAAAAAACTTTAACAACTCCAATTTCGACCAAAATTAGACACATCGAAGAAGATGTAATTAGGTAGGGCAAAAAAAAAAGACCTGAGGAGGAGCCAAAACACCAGGATGGTAAAGAGAGTGTTGCTGCATCAGAGCTTGTTGCTGCATCAAAACTTGTTGTTGTTGTTGTTGTTGCTTCAGTCTCGGATTCTGCATTTTTTTTTTTGGCCCCAACTGCGATGAAAAAAAAGATATCTGTTTTGTTTCTCCCAGAAAAGCTCTCCGCTAGGGTTCAGGTACTATCTCGCTCACGAGATGAAGAAAGAANAAAAAAAAAAAAAAAAAAAAAAAAAAAAAAAAAAAAAAAAAAAGAGAGAGAGGAAAAAAAATCAGAGAGGAAAAAAAAAATCAGAGAGGAAAGAGAAAGAAGCTGTCCGTAGAAGATGAGAGGGACCGTGCGGCACAAGTGAACTATTTATAGCACGATTTATTTTATTGCTACTTTTCAGACAAGAAGTGAGGTGATACTAACATTACAGGACTGTGACGATCTTTTTTTCTGGTGACAGCCAATAATACTTCTTGTTGTTATTTCCCTTTGCTGACACAGCCCATCACCAGACCCAAGCCCATATCTAAAACGAAGTCGTTTATCCCGTGGATGTGGAGGGACCACTATCTCTCTGACTAAACTTGTTCCGTGGACCCAAGCGTGTATATTGAGTTAGTCAGGTCTGTGTAAACTGATTTGAGTTCGTGGTCTAAGTTCAGGGTCTTGAAATAAAAAATAATAATGATAGAAAATTGTATTTATCATCTTCTTCTTTTTTTTGTGATACATATCAAATTTTCAGATCAATTATAAATTGTCATTGTAACTTAAACCTAATTCTTCAAACATTGAATAACCTTAAATATCCACTACAACTTGTGGTATTACTTAATCATCAGCTCGATTAAAATTTAAGTATGGTCCACCAACATCATCTCATTATGAGGTTTGACAATGTACATTTATGTTAGCTGGTTTACGACTATTCCAAACAAACGTATAAAAACGTCTCCATTATAATAATTTTTTGAAAATCTTCACCAAGAATTCTGGTACTACTCTTATCGGTAGAGGTAATTTGATTATAAAAATGTCAGAGATAATACAAATTGATGTCTTTACCAACATGGTCCAACCAGGTCAATCAAAACTAAAAAAATGTACAAAGAAAAAAAATCCAAAGTTATTAGGATCGAAACAAAGTATTGACCATTGTTATGTATTCTATATGAAATTTGTGTATTATGTCATCATCATCATATATAGATATACTTGAGTTGAGTTTCCAAAATTACTGGCTTAAGTGATTCCACTATAAAAATGGGAAGATGAATCATAATAAGACATGATTGGATGTATCTAGATATGTGTCTCTCTTTTTTTTTTTAGAGAAAGTGGGGACTTTGTTTTAGGCATTATACTAGTAGCATTTATGACTTCAGATCTCACCCAAATTTTTAAATTTTACCGGGCATTTCACGCCGCCGGCGAGTAATTCCGAACAAAGTTTTTTTTTTTTTTTTTTGGGCAAACGTATACACAACACACACAAAGAGAGGAGCTGAAAAGTCCAAAGAGATTTTTATTTTTATTTTCCGATTTCCCACTTCTCTTTCTCTCTCTCTCTCGCAGAAACTTCCAAAAAAGAAAACAAAAAACAATACTACAA
>NC_025703.1:6719148-6733395 GCF_000633955.1 Camelina sativa | reverse complement strand
AAAAAAAAAAAAAAAAAAAAATTGAACCAATCTCATTCATCTGAGAAGAATAACAAGAAGAAGACCTAATTTGAATCGGTGTAGAGGTTAGTTGATTCTTTTGGTTTTCAACTTCTGTCTTTTTGATTTTTTTGTTTTGTTGTCTGATTGATTGATATTTTTGTTAAAGATGGAACCGCCGGAGAATAGTTTAGATTCCGATGATTCGAAGTTAGAGACGGCGCAGAGGATAATACTCCGGTGGGACTCTGCGGCTTCTGAGGAAGCTAGAGGTAAGATGATTTTCCAAAGCGATCGTGATGAAGTTGATCGTTTCCTTCGAGCCGTTGATGAAATCCAACGCTCCTTATCTTCTATCTCCTTCTCTTCTTCCTCTTCCTCCTCCGCCGCCGCAACCGCTGTTGATGACAACGAGGTCAAAGCTAACTCAGCTATCCAAATCGCCATGGCTAGACTCGAAGACGAGTTCCGTAACATTCTTCTCTCCCACACAACTGTATTCGAGCCTGATTCGCTTTTTCTCGAGGAGTCATCATCGTCATCAGTCTCTCCGTCGTTATGTGGAAATGACAGCTCCGTAACTACTGCGACCGAGGAAGAAGAGTTGAACTCGCCAGGTGGTTCCGGTTCAAGCCGGTTAACTCGTAGGAGAAGCAGTTACAGATCCACAAGCAGTATACGAGAAATGGATCTGATTTCTCCTGAGGCAGTTTCTGATCTAAGATCGATTGTTCAGCGGATGGTCGCCGCCGGTTACTCTCGTGAATGTATCCAAGTCTACGGTACTGTTCGCAAGTCAGCCATGGAAACCATATTTAAGCAGCTTGGTATTGTCAAGATTAGCATCGGAGATGTGCAGAGGCTTGACTGGGAAGCTGTTGTTGGAAAGATCAGACAATGGATCCGTGCAGCTAAGGTCTGTATCAGAGTTGTGTTCTCCAGTGAGAAGAGGCTTTGTGAGCAGCTGTTTGATGGCATATGCACGGCCATGGATGAGACTTGTTTCATGGAGACAGTGAAGGCTTCTGCTCTGAGACTTTTCACTTTCCCTGAAGCTGTTAGCATTAGTAGAAGATCACCTGAGAAGCTTTTCAAGATTCTTGATTTACATGATGCTTTAACTGATATGTTGCCTGATATAGAAGCAATCTTTGACTCTGATTCATCAGATACTATTAGGGTTCAAGCCATTGAGATTCAGTCTAGACTAGCGCAAGCTGCTAGAGGTATACTCTCCGAGTTTGAGAATGCTGTTCTTCGTGAACCTTCTATAGTTCCTGTCCCTGGAGGTACGATTCATCCGTTGACGAGGTATGTGATGAACTACATTGTTATGATCTCTGATTATAAGCAAACCCTGGATGATCTTATCATGTCGAATCCTTCTTCTACTGGCTCTGATCCAAACACACCGGATATGGATTTCACTGAGTTAGAGAGTAAATCTCCATTGGATTTGCATTTGATTTGGTTGATTGTGGTCTTGCATTTCAACTTAGAAGAGAAGTCCAAACACTATAGAGACACATCTCTAGCTCACATATTTATCATGAACAACATCCATTACATCGTTCAGAAAGTGAAAAGGTCACCTGAGCTAAGGGAAATGATTGGGGACCATTATTTAAGGAAACTCACTGGGATATTTAGACATGCTGCTACAAACTACCAGAGAGCTACATGGGTCAGAGTACTGAACAGCCTGAGAGATGAAGGGTTACATGTGAGTGGGAGTTTCTCCTCAGGTGTATCAAGAAGTGCACTGAGAGAGAGGTTTAAGGCATTCAATACAATGTTCGAAGAGGTTCACAGGACTCAGTCCACATGGTCTGTTCCAGATGCTCAGCTTAGAGAGGAACTCCGAATATCTCTATCCGAGCATCTAATCCCGGCTTATAGATCGTTTCTTGGAAGGTTCAGGGGTCATATAGAGAGTGGGAGACACCCCGAGAACTACTTGAAATACTCAGTTGAAGATATCGAGACCATCGTTCTAGATTTCTTCGAAGGATATACTACACCACCACACTTGAGGAGGCGATAAATGAAGATTAACACGAAAATTCATCTTCTTTCTTACTTTATATTTTATTTCAGCCACGTCCCACTTTAGGATGTCATAGAATAGACCCATTCTTTGAATTGTTGTTCACAAGGTTTCAAACCCGATGGAATAATCTCCAGGTAAACATATATTTGTGTGTTGTTGTTTGTGCTATATGTCTTCTTTTAACCAGAGTCCTGATTGGTCACTGAACCAACAAGTACCATGTAAATTTTGCAATGTGTCACACGTCTTTTAGTCTTTTGCTCCATTTTCGTTTCTGTTTGTGCAGTTTGGTTGTAGTTCTTCTTGCATAGATTGTCTCCATCCTGGGAGGCAGAGCTTATAGGCAAGCACCTTTGTTTGCAAGTGTTTAAGCCAACGGTGAAGTTTTCTTGAAACTCAAAACGAGAAAGTTTTATTCTTATATCTTGATTTTGATAAGAAATCATCCAATCTCTCTACCCAATTGGACAATTCCAAGATCAGGCATACAAAATGCTAAATATTTTTCTTCTGAAAAGGTAAAAGGTAAAACAGATCCGAAGAGACAGAAGTACACAGATTATTTTTTGCATATTCTTCCAAAATGAAACATAAGACTTGCGTCGATCCCCTAAATCTAACACACCAAAAAGGCTCATCATAAAACTTGCGAGCCAAAGCAGAGCATCAAGCCAAGAATGAATGGGGACACAATCTGGTTTAATCAAAGTCAAGAAACTCCATTCTCTTCCTCATTGTTCCTCTCAGCTCACTCGCTTCCCTCTCCACCTTTTGCGCCTAAACCAACACAAAAAAAAAACCCCCAAAACCATAACATCAGTACGCACACAACATCACATATGAATCAAATTTTCCTTCTCAATTTGTTACATATATGTGAAAGTTAGCACAAGTGATGTGATGCCTTACCCTTTTAATCTCTGCCTCTGACACGGGAATCATATGTGGAGGAAGCTCTTCTCTCTCCGTGTCCTAACACACATGGTTTAAGGCTTAACTCAGTGATCTGGAAAACACAATGTGAGATAACAAAAATAAAAGCAAGTAGAAGTCTTACCAGCTCACCAATCAGAACAACATTCTCTCCACGGATAACATAGAGGCCTAAAGGAATGTCACAGTATTGTTCACCAACAATTACCCTTTCACATGCACCTTCTAGAACCGCATTAGCTATGTATATACAACGAACAAAAGTATGGTTTAAATCTCTCTCTCCCATCAACAATATCATAAATTTAAGAGCATGAAAAGAAAAGTGAATACCAAATTGATCGAAAGAACGGAGTGTTCCCATTAGCTTTCTACCATCTCTAAGGAGCACAAGTAGTTTTCCTGCATCGTCAAGAGCAGAGCCATAAGTAGCTGATGCACATTGATTCATAGTTAAAAGCAAACCTAACTCCAAATGAGTTAGGTTGGACAAAAAAAAAAAAGAAATCCAAATGAGTTTTGGAATTAAACCCATATCCCAAAAACGTCAGCAAAATAAGGATCATGAAACTTCAAAAATAAAGAACCAATATCGAAAAGAACTTGCATTTTGGATTCTTAAGCCGATAGTGAATCAAATTCCACATAGATTACTTCTTAAGTTGAATCAAGAGTTAGCCAGCAATCCCATCACATTTTATCTCATGCATGCTAAAAGATATGACACAACATATAAAACTAAAAGCTTTGAAGATTGAGAATCTATTAACCAAAGAGCATCTCTTTTGCGATAACTCAACACCAAAATTGACAAGCTTTGAATAAGGGCTGCAGAAATAAAGCCTAATTATCAAAATTAAGAACTCAAATTCAAACGCAACCAACACTGAATTGTTTGCAAGAATAAGCTCCGTAAATGCATTCAAATCCATCAAGCCGTATCCTTAAAAACATACATAACGCTTCAAACAAATCTGTAAATCAGAGAGGGGAAGGGAGACGGAAATTACTATCGAGATAACTAGCGAGTGAGGTTGAAAGATAGATTTCTTCAGGACCAGCCCAAGACATCGCTCACTGACTCTATCCGCTTGAAATTGATGAAAAGTTTCGGTCTTTCTATAAAATACAAACTGATAGATATAATGGTCTCAGCTGAAGAGATAGGATTGGCTATATCTCTACGCAGACGAGTCGTAATTTTGACAGGAAGGCGGAAATTAGGGTTTTGACTAAAGGGTTTAAATTGAGAAAAAAAAGAGATAAAGAAAATAAAAAAAAAGATTGAGACTTTCGACACGAGATCGAAGATTGGGACACGGGTTCGTCAAAAAAAATATAAAACCCAGATCCGATCGCGCACTTTGGATGAGAAAATTCGAAGAAACAACGCGAGAGAGCTTTAAAAGTGTCCGAACTCGATAAAACTTCAACCACTTTCCCAATTCAATACTATTAGGAATCTATTTTTTATTTTTCTCTTAGATGATAGTTTTATTAACAAATTAGTTTTTTTATTCGGGTCAAAATTAACAAATTAGTTAACATATTTACGAAAATACATAGATGGAGAAGAATAAAGTAAAAACCACATCTTTTACACCATTCAGATCAAATATAACAATTTACGGCTTTCAATACAAAAAAGAAATAAAAAAGATTTGCAGATTTGTAAGCGTAATATTACACAGAACGGCACATCAACATCTCAACCTACTTTTATTCAGCGGTTTTAATAAAAATCCGCTACAATAATTGACCATTGGACAAAACCTTTTTATTTTTATTTTTTTGTTTACTAAAATTTGTTACGTATATATATCTTTCCAAAAATCACATATACAAGTAATAGGTTATGTATTTCATTATTAGTGCATATAATATTTTATTATAGTAAAAGTTTGTGTACAAAGCCAACTTAGTTATATTTTTTTATTTTTAAATAATATTTACAAAATTGTTACTAATTTATTAATAGAATTATTATTCTAAGAGATCAAATATATAGATATATATATATATAAATATATTTATATATATCTTTTTTGTAAATAGCACAAATGTATGTGTAAATAGCACAAATGTTAATAAATTATAAATAATGTTTTTAGTTTTGCATAAAATATATCTACATGATAGTTTAAATAATTTTTGGTATTTAAAGTTTGAAATATTTTTTCATTAACACAAAACAATTAATAATTTACAATTATATTAATTATTTATTATTTGGTACCGCTTATTCTAAAACCGCAATTTTGTTTTCACCAATCAAACATTATTTTGTACCGCTTATTTTGTACAAACCGCACTTGTCCCGCAAATATATTTCTCCTGCACGTGCCGCAGTTGAACCGTACCACACTGTAATATTGCTTTCCCCGTACAACCAGAACTGCGGTTACCATTCGGACCCTAAGGGTCACTCGTTTCAGCTTTTTCTTGGATTATATGGTATATTTGGAAGGCAAAGAATGCGAAGGTTTTTGAAAATGACGTTGTCGGCCGGAAGAAGTGACACGGCAGGCAGATAGTGAGTCAACGGTCTGGTTTGCGGGCTCAGGTAGAGGAGGAATTATTCTTTGATCCTCAGAATCCTGGACCTCGGTTGGCGATGCGAAGCGTTTCCCTCCCTCCTGCTTATACTGGTTACAATTGTTTCGTGGATGGCTCATGACAAGACACAAACAAGTTTGCAGCTGCAGGCTGGGTGTGTACTGTGTCCCAAGGATCTTCTATGCTCTTGGGCGCCTCGAATGACCGTCGTAGCCTCTCACCCCTTCATGCTGAAGTTGAAGCTTTTGTTTGGGCTATGAGATGTATGATAGGCTATGACTTCAGAGATGTGGCTTTTTCCACAGACTGTTCAGATTTGGTGAAGATGGTGTCTTTCTCGTCCGACTGGCCAGCTTTCTCTGCTTATCTCGACGATATCAAGATGGATATGGAGAAATTTACAAATTTCACGTGGAATTTGATCTCTAGGAATGCTAATGTCCTTGCGGATCGTTTGGCACGACAAGTTTGTACTCAACCGCATGTGGTTACTTTTGTTGACAATTTCCTCCCCAATTGGATCGTTTGAACTAAAAAAAACTATATATATATATATATGCATGGATTAAAAAATTATTATTATTATTCGTAAACATGCATATTTACACATAAAAAGAAGTTTATTGATCACACTATCAAGAAAATACTTTTCTTTTTTATTAAAGTAACCATTTTGGTGGAGTTTCATAACATGCCTCAAACACAAGACCAACGAAAAATAATTATTTATTGCACACATATTACAAAGGTTTGAGAATTTAGATGACTTTAGCAAATAGAAAGCTTAAAATATTTGAGTGAAACAAAAAACTCGAAAACATATACTAGTTTTAATTTGAAAATTGCAACAATTTTTCTTTTAATGTTTGTCATTTTTTTTGGGAGATTCTCAAAAATAGCACCATTTTAAGTTTTTGTTCCAAAATTAGCACACATTTTTTTATTTTTCAATATTAGCACACATATTTAAAACACTAGAATTATTAATTAAATTACTTAATAAAAACCTCTCTCCAAAGATTAATCGTCGTTGTCGTCGTGTTCTCGCCACCATGTTCTCGTTGTCGTGTTCTCGCCACCATATTCTCGTCGTCGTGATTGGCTAGTCGTATTTTCGTTACCGATCTATCTTCACCTAGCCGATCTCGTCGTCTCTATGAAAGGAGTGAAAGAAGAGCGGCATCTGTTTCCAAGGTCGTCGTGGTTGAACTAGCCGAGGAAGCTGAACGGCACTTCGCGATTCATCATGATTCTGCAACGCCGGTACCTATCAGTATATGAGTTTGACTATTCATTGTGTTTCACATATGTGTTAGAGATTATTTGGTTAAATTGTTCAATTCTTCAATCTGTGATCTCTTGATTCATCTAAATCGATTTGTTGCAGATTTGAAGTATTGCCTTTAAACTATGTTTATTGATTATTTAGATGAATAAATTGGTGATTATTGTTTTTGTTCTTCGAGATTTGTTTGTATTTGTGCTCTGAATTTGAAGAAGTTTCTATTTGTTGAATTTGGAAACGAACTCAATGACATTGTTATTACATGTGCGAAGTTCAGGAAAGCTCTCTTGAACTTCATGATAACCTTCATAAAATGAACTTAAGGATGAATAATCAAGAGAACACTAAATAATTTTGGCATTAGTAGTAATAATGGCATTACATCTAAATTGTAAGATAAAGTTTCTAATTTCTTTCTTTAGAGTCTTTGTATTTCAAGAATATATGTTGATAGAAGGAAGCAATAATCCTGATTATTATGGTGGAGATACATTGTCTTTGTTCAATGGTTACTTACAAACCTTACATAAAAAAAAATCCAATACAAAACATCTCTTATGTATGTTTTGGGTTTACAGTTGATGATGCTGGGATATTTTTCATGCTATTCTATGTATGATATAACAACTAAGTAAAAAACACTCTGTTTTAAAAGTTTAAGAATGATTTTTAATAATTTTTAGGAATGACTTTTTGCTATTCATGAAGGTCTTCATGAAAATAATGTATATTACTCTTATAGGCTACACAATTATTTTAGGATGGATTCAATAATATTCAGGACGATTCCTTAAAATTCATGATAATCTTCATAAATATTTAGGAAGGAGTCATTGACGTTTAGGAATGTTTTCCTAAAACATCATGCTAGATATTCCTATTTGCTACCTTCATTGTAAAACACCAATATGTCCACAAAATCAAACCATTATACATCATTAATGGAGAAATATGTTATACAATAAAGCAAAACACATATAAAAATATTTAAAAACATATTTAAAAAAATTTAGGAAGCCATTTTTGAATTTTAGGAAGACCTTCCATAGTTAAAAACTGAGTTTATTAAAAACATTAACTCAAACTTCCACTCAAATACCCATTTTCTCATCTTCATCATCAACTCTCTGCTTTGTTCTTGAAATATTTGTCATCATGTATATCATCAATCATTTGAGTTTAGAGTTGAAAACCTTATTCAACAATATAATCAATCCATGAATTTAATTTTCATAACTCACGATTTGAGATTCATAGCAAGCTTCAGAGTTGTGAAAATCAATAGCTATCAGAGGAAGCAAAATCACAACTATTCACTTTCAAAATCAGACACACTCTGAATCCATTTCATATCACATCATAAACTTGCTGAGAAGAATTTGAGACAAATCGAACAAGCGTTCTAAGCATTTGAAAAAACCAGATCTACTTGTTAATTAACCATGTCACACTCTGTTTTAAATGATTCATCTTCATCCACCACTACATGGATTCGCTCCGGCGTAACAACCGTAACAGATCTCTACAATCGATACACCTCTTTTTCCTCCGCTGTTATTGTAACCACCTCCGACGAGAAAGTGGTGGAAGATGATGATGATGATTTGAACAATCATTCCGGCGGTGGAGAAGGTGGTTACGACGAATAAAGAGTTGCTCCGGCCGATGATGGAATCAACAAAAGCGGTGGAGTGCAACGATGAATCGAGCATGACGTTTCTCTCAAACGTTGTTGAGGATGAAGCGTATAGTAAAAATAATAATAATTATATAAAATAATAATAATATTAAAAAATGTTAGATTAGGAACATTTAAGTATGTGTGCTACATTTGGAAAAAAAAACCTAAAATAGTGCTATTCTTGGGTGTTTCTCTTTTTTTTTTTGAAAAATATCTAAATTTGTTGTTATGTTCAACTTTTTTAAAGAGAATTTGTCAGAAATAAAGATACTCCTTTTCAAAAATACATTCTTTTAACATTTTTATTTTTTGCTTTTCTTACATAATTACAATATATTAAATTATTTTTTTTAATTTAGGTTTGGGTTCTTTGTTTTACATTTATGGTATAGTTTTTTAGAGAATAGGATTTATTTAGTATTTGAAGTTTAAAATTTAAAATTTATTTCTTTTATATATTAAAAAGAAGTATTTTTAAAAATTAACAATAATAAACATGTATTTTTGAAAAATGACATTAAAAAAATGTATTTTTGAAAATTCTACTGCATAATTGAACATGTATATGTGGCTTCTTATATTTATCCAGTAGTATAATTTATATATTAATTATGGACGAAATTGTAATTACTCGTCCACTAGTATATTGCCACGTAAGCATCAGATCTTGGCGGCGCGAAACTACGCGGCGTTTGCTAAGCATAAAAACGTAGCGCAGTTTATTTATTTAAGGCAAAACGAAATCAGTTTTGTACTTTGTAGCTATCATCATCATCATCGTCGTCGGAGAGAAAGCCCCCGCTTCCCGGAGATAATCGTACATAAACAACTAAAGCAACCTTCTTAACCTCTTCCACTGAAAAACCCCTAAAAGAAAAAAATCAGGGTCACGATTCCGTCTTACTTTTCCAGGTTCGATTTCGTATTCGATTTAGGGTTTTGTTTCTTTAGTTCACGGATCCTGTTCCCTTTGCAATCGATTATGTTCAATTTTAGATTGTTTGCATCCGTTAAAAAACGCGATTAAGTTATCTAGAGTAGGGTTTGTTTTAGTATTCGAGAAATTTCAGGAAAGTTTTCTATTAATGGCTAATTTTTTTTTACCCCATTTTTTTTTTTTTTGGGATATTTCTTGAAAAGAATGTTCCTTTCTACGAAATTGTATTCCAATTCTCCAGCTTTACATGATTTTGGAGATTTCTGGAGATTGAAATTGTGGCATCCAATGTAGTTAGATCGATTTTTTTTTTCTTTTTAAAGTATTCCACATCTAAGCTCAATTGAGTGATTTTGTTTGTTTGTTTTTTTTTGGTTCTGAATTGTTTCATTGATGTTTTATAGGGAAAGGTTGGTCATGGCAACTGCAACTATGGCAACCGCAGCTGGAGCAGCTGCTCTTCTATATTACACGTTGAATCGAAAATTAATAGCTGGTCCATCTGATGTTGACGATGAGAATTCTGAGACTCGTTCTTCTTTGAGGATTGACCGTGTTTCACATAGACTTATCCAAGCTCCAGCCACTTGGTTGGAGACAATTTCTACTCTTTCTGAGACTCTTCGTTTTACTTACTCTGAGACTCTCGGCAAGTGGCCTATTGGAGATCTTGCTTTTGGGATCAATTTTCTCCTCAAGAGGCAGGTAAAACATCTCTTTATCTTATTAACAGTGACAAGTTCTGGATTTTTTTCTGTTATCTCTTCATCTTTGTAATTGTGTGTCTAAAACACCGCAGGGACTTTTACATGTTGATCGTGTCTTTGGTGGTAAAGATAGTATAGAGCTTAAAGGACCAGAAGTAGCCACTGAACTCAGATATCTTTTGCACTTGTTGACATTGTGTTGGCATTTCTCCAAGAAGCCATTTCCCTTGTTCTTAGAAGAGACTGGCTTTACAAAGGAAAACGTCCTTATTCACGAACCCAAAGCTGGGGTAAAACTTTAACAACTCTCAACTCCTAGGCACTTTTTTCGCCGTAGAAACTAAGAATTAGTTTGTGAATCATGTAGATATTGAAGCCAGCTTTTACGGTTCTTGTCGATCACAATACCAAATGTTTTCTACTGTTGATCCGTGGAACGCATAGCATCAAGGACACTTTGACGGCTGCAACAGGAGCAATCGTTCCGTTCCATCATACTGTTGTAAACGAGAGAGGGGTCAGCAATTTGGTCTTAGGATATGCACATTGTGGTATGGTTGCTGCTGCCCGGTGTATTGCAAAACTTGCTACCCCTTGTCTTCTCAAGGGTCTTGAGCAATATCCAGATTACAAAATCAAGGTACTTTATGTAGCCGCTTCTCTATTCTTGATTTCACCTTTTTTATGTGAGAAACTAAAGACTGTCTCAATCCCCTTACATTGTAATTTCTCTGGATTTTGTTTGCAGATCGTAGGTCACTCTTTGGGCGGTGGAACAGCTGCACTTCTAACATATATTTTGCGGGAGCAGAAAATGCTCTCTACAGCTACCTGTGTTACATTTGCCCCAGGTTTTTCATCCAGAATAGTTTTCAGTTATATATGTTGATACCTACTTAAGATGTAAGACTGAGCTTTTGTTCATATGTTCTTCAGCTGCCTGTATGACTTGGGAATTAGCTGACTCTGGGAATGACTTCATTGTATCTGTCATAAACGGAGCCGATCTGGTGCCTACGTTTTCTGCTGCAGCAGTAGATGACTTACGCGCTGAGGTTAGCTTCCTAGACCCTAAATTCTATACTTCATTTATCTACACTTGGGAAGGCGTTTGGTATAATTTCTTGAGATAAACTATTTGTACTTCCCTTTTCGTCTCTTCAGGTAACAGCATCTGCTTGGCTAAATGATCTAAGAAATCAAATCGAACGGACTCGAATTCTCAGCACTGTTTATCGCTCAGCGACGGCTTTAGGATCACGGCTTCCATCTATGGCCACTGCCAAAGCAAAAGTTGCTGGTGCTGGTGCAATGTTACGCCCAGTTTCTAGTGGCACACAGGTAATAAATAACACTGAATATGCTTCTGAAATGAAATAGACTTAAGACTTAAATTATTTTTAAATATAATAAAACTCTTGCAGGTGGTGATGAGAAGAGCCCAAAGCATGCTGACCCGCCCTGCACTAACCATATCTTCGTGGTCATGTATGGGACCCCGGCGCAGAGCCTCTGCTATTCAATCAAACTCGGAACATCAGTTAGATTCTTCTGAAGCAATGTCCCAAGATATACCCGAAACATCAGATCCTCTTCTTGTTACGGATGAAGAAATAACCGGGAAATGGAAATCAGAAGCTGAGAGTTCCAATTACAATGAAACATCTGCTCATCTCGGAGCAACTGATCTTGATGAGTGTGAGGATCCAGCGGAAATCGGAACACGCGAAGAGCGGATGACTGAAGCTGAGCTATGGCAGCAACTGGAGCATGACCTTTACCACGATTCTTCAGAGCAACCTGAAGAAGAAACCGACGTGGCAAAAGAAATCAAAGAAGAAGAAGAAGCCGTCATTGCAGAGGCCGGTGTTGCCCCGCCAGAGAGCCAGACGGCTGAGATGAAAGAATCCCGCAGATTCCTCCCAGCGGGTAAAATCATGCATATTGTCACAGTACGACCCGAGGCCGTTGAGGCTAACGACGACGAAGAAGAAGAAGAAGAAGAAGAAAACGGTTCTGCCCTCGAGAGGCCTCCTGAGACAACAGTGGAGGAGGGTAGAGTAGGAATATTTCTGACGCCAAGGTCATTGTATAGTAAGGTGAGGTTATCGCAGAGGATGATAAGCGATCATTTCATGCCTGTTTACAGACGACAGATCGAACGTCTAATACAAGAGCTAACAATTGAACATCCTTAAAAAAAAAAAAAGCTTCTCTTCTTGTTTTTCCCCTTCCTCTTTTTTTGGCGGTAAAAAATTTGTATTTGCAGTTGTAAATACGTACTACACTACTTGTCGACGACTATTATCTTTATGAAAGTAATTTTTCTGTTTATCCAGTTACACTTCGCTATTTTAGTGAGTTAGAAGATTGTCTTTTTCAAATTGTGGAATCGACAATTGGTTAAACTGTCTCTTTCTAGGCCTAATCACATTCACTAGGACTAGGCGATGTCATTTGTCTCATTTTATAAAAACCCTTGTCGCTTTAAATTTTTAAAAATACGGATATAGACATGTATCATCGTGCTGACGAGAAATTAAAATACTGATGATAGGAATGTTCAAAAGTTAAATGAAAAGAATGCCACGTCTGTCGTTGATGATATGATGATCCCCGTGTCAAAATTAGACCTGATCACCAAATGTTTTTGACAGGCCACCAGATTCCCTCACCATTTTTCATTTGCCAACTTTCAAAATTCCAGGTTTCTTCTATACGAACGAAGAACATTTACAATTTCTTCCATCTCTGATTCACACAACCTGATCCTCAATTGCATTTCGCCTGATCGACACTTGGGGATCCCAGGGTTTTTTTGTCTTTTTCTTCCAATACCGTATCTTGTTTGTGTTAGAAACCCTAGCCCCCTTTTCTGATTCCGTTAGGGTTTATGATCATCGATGGTTGGTTGGTGACTTGTTGATACAAAGGTTTTGTAAAATGAGCGCGGTTAGTTTTCTTTACAGCTCGAAAAACCCCAAATTTCGAGGGTTTTTTAATGGGATTTGTGCTCTCGTCTTGTTCTGCTTCTTCTTTGATCGGAGCGAAATTCTCAGGAACCCTTTGTTAAAAAACGCCTCTTTCGTCAATGGCGGTATTGGTTCCGCCTCGGGCTCCGGAGGTAACAGATTCTCCCAGTTTACGGTAATTCGTAGGCATTTAATGCAAATCGAAACGAATGGTTCTGATCCTGGTCTTGGTAATAGCAGCTTGAGTAGCAGTAATACAGTTTTATGCTCGTGTTTACACAAATACATGGGTTATGCTGATCAATGCGACTTCTTAATAGCTAACCCAAGTTGTTCCCCTGATGGCTTCTTTGATTACCTCAGCTTCTTTTACTGCTCATGCAGAGATTTCAGGATCTTGGATTACATGATGCTAGGTGTTTGGCTTGTTGCTTTGTTTTATCTCTTGGGTAATACTGCTGCGGATTACTTTTGTTGTTCCTTGGAGAAGCTTTCGAAGCTTTTGAGGCTGCCTCCAACTGTTGCTGGTGTTACTTTGCTTCCTCTGGGTAATGGAGCACCAGATGTGTTTGCAAGTATTGCTGCTTTTGTTGGATCAGATAAAGGAGAAGTTGGTCTTAACAGTGTATTGGGTGGTGCTGTGTTTGTTACTTCAGTCGTTGTTGGGATTGTTTCGCTCTGTGTTGCGGATAAGGAAGTCAAGCTCGATAAGAAATGCTTCATCAGAGACTTGAGTTTCTTCCTTTTTACGCTTGTGTCGTTGCTGGTGATTTTGATGGTTGGTAAAGTCACAGTAAGGATTGCTATTGCGTTTGTGTCTATATATGTGGTGTATGCTTTCCTTGTTGCAGCGAATGTGATTCTGAGAAAACATGCTAAGAGGTTTAAGCTGGAGGCTATTACTCCTTTGCTACCTATGCAAGGAAGCGTGTTTTCCCCGAGTGTTGGAGAGGATATGCCAATGCATAACCCCTTGATTGAAACTGATACTGAGGATGGTCCACCTCGGCTACAGAGTCTTCCTCAGTGGATGTGGGCGTCAAATGTGGCCATCTATTCAAACCATTTCGCAAAAGTTAGTGTACATGATGAAGACAGGGCACCTTGGGGATGGGTTGATGACAGT
>NC_025703.1:6703261-6713942 GCF_000633955.1 Camelina sativa | reverse complement strand
ATCGACAATTGGTTAAACTGTCTCTTTCTAGGCCTAATCACATTCACTAGGACTAGGCGATGTCATTTGTCTCATTTTATAAAAACCCTTGTCGCTTTAAATTTTTAAAAATACGGATATAGACATGTATCATCGTGCTGACGAGAAATTAAAATACTGATGATAGGAATGTTCAAAAGTTAAATGAAAAGAATGCCACGTCTGTCGTTGATGATATGATGATCCCCGTGTCAAAATTAGACCTGATCACCAAATGTTTTTGACAGGCCACCAGATTCCCTCACCATTTTTCATTTGCCAACTTTCAAAATTCCAGGTTTCTTCTATACGAACGAAGAACATTTACAATTTCTTCCATCTCTGATTCACACAACCTGATCCTCAATTGCATTTCGCCTGATCGACACTTGGGGATCCCAGGGTTTTTTTGTCTTTTTCTTCCAATACCGTATCTTGTTTGTGTTAGAAACCCTAGCCCCCTTTTCTGATTCCGTTAGGGTTTATGATCATCGATGGTTGGTTGGTGACTTGTTGATACAAAGGTTTTGTAAAATGAGCGCGGTTAGTTTTCTTTACAGCTCGAAAAACCCCAAATTTCGAGGGTTTTTTAATGGGATTTGTGCTCTCGTCTTGTTCTGCTTCTTCTTTGATCGGAGCGAAATTCTCAGGAACCCTTTGTTAAAAAACGCCTCTTTCGTCAATGGCGGTATTGGTTCCGCCTCGGGCTCCGGAGGTAACAGATTCTCCCAGTTTACGGTAATTCGTAGGCATTTAATGCAAATCGAAACGAATGGTTCTGATCCTGGTCTTGGTAATAGCAGCTTGAGTAGCAGTAATACAGTTTTATGCTCGTGTTTACACAAATACATGGGTTATGCTGATCAATGCGACTTCTTAATAGCTAACCCAAGTTGTTCCCCTGATGGCTTCTTTGATTACCTCAGCTTCTTTTACTGCTCATGCAGAGATTTCAGGATCTTGGATTACATGATGCTAGGTGTTTGGCTTGTTGCTTTGTTTTATCTCTTGGGTAATACTGCTGCGGATTACTTTTGTTGTTCCTTGGAGAAGCTTTCGAAGCTTTTGAGGCTGCCTCCAACTGTTGCTGGTGTTACTTTGCTTCCTCTGGGTAATGGAGCACCAGATGTGTTTGCAAGTATTGCTGCTTTTGTTGGATCAGATAAAGGAGAAGTTGGTCTTAACAGTGTATTGGGTGGTGCTGTGTTTGTTACTTCAGTCGTTGTTGGGATTGTTTCGCTCTGTGTTGCGGATAAGGAAGTCAAGCTCGATAAGAAATGCTTCATCAGAGACTTGAGTTTCTTCCTTTTTACGCTTGTGTCGTTGCTGGTGATATTGATGGTTGGT
Source organism: Camelina sativa (assembly GCF_000633955.1). NCBI lineage: Eukaryota > Viridiplantae > Streptophyta > Magnoliopsida > Brassicales > Brassicaceae > Camelina > Camelina sativa. The sequence continues at coordinate 6,712,577 of NC_025703.1, read as the reverse complement.
AAAGTCACAGTAAGGATTGCTATTGCGTTTGTGTCTATATATGTTGTGTATGCTTTCCTTGTTGCAGCGAATGTGATTCTGAGAAAACATGCTAAGAGGTTTAAGCTGGAGGCTATTACTCCTTTGCTACCTATGCAAGGAAGCGTGTTTTCCCCGAGTGTTGGAGAGGATATGCCAATGCATAACCCCTTGATTGAAACTGATACTGAGGATGGTCCACCTCGGCTACAGAGTCTTCCTCAGTGGATGTGGGCGTCAAATGTGGCCATCTATTCAAACCATTTCGCAAAAGTTAGTGTACATGATGAAGACAGGGCACCTTGGGGATGGGTTGATGACAGTGCTGAAGTTGAGATCTCCTCATGTACTAAATTCACTTCCTTGTTAGAAATCCCGCTGACGATTCCAAGGAGGTTAACAATTCCATCGGTCGAGGAAGATACATGGTCGAAGACATACGCTGTGGCCAGCGTCTCATTAGCGCCTGTCCTTTTGGCGTCTCTCTGGAGTAGCCAAGACGATGTGAGTCCCCAAGCTTGTGGTGTGGCTTACTTTATCGGCATTGCTATAGGCTCTACTCTTGGATTTCTTGCATACAAAAACACAGAACCAGATCACCCACCTCGAAGGTTCTTGATCCCTTGGGTTCTTGGTGGGTTCGTCATGAGCATCGTATGGTTCTACATGATTGCAAACGAACTTGTAGCTCTTCTGGTGACATTTGGTGAGATATACGGAATCAACCCGTCGATACTTGCGTTAACAGTACTTGCTTGGGGAAACTCAATGGGTGACTTTGTCGAATATCGCATTGACGATGAACGGTGGGGATGATGGTGTACAGATCGCTCTATCGGGATGCTATGCAGGTCCAATGTTCAACACACTCGTCGGACTGGGTATGTCGATGCTTCTCGGCGCATGGTCCAAGAGTCCTGACACATACATGCTACCAAAAGACAAAAGCCTATTCTACACACTTGGGTTTTTAGTAATGGGTTTGGTTTGGGCTATGGTGATGCTCCCGCGTAACGACATGCGACCTAACAAAACCTTAGGTATGGGACTCATTGCACTATATCTGATATTCGTCACTTTTAGGCTGAGTTGCGCCATGGGATTTATACCGTGGGCTGCTTAGAAAAAAGCTATATTGTAACCTTGTTTTAGTCTCTAACCCACAAAACTAATTAGAGGCTTATTGTTTACCCAAAAACTTGTCATGAGAGAGAGTTGATAATTTAGAATCTTTAGTTAGTTTGTTTGTCCGTTTGTCATACATACCTGCCCATTTTTATAACCGCAAAAAAAAAATCTTGTTTACCTCGTGTCAACAATTAAACCAGTCATGTGACCCACGTCTCTACCTTGATGTTATCTTTTTGGGGAATATGAATATCATTTGGGACCAATAGCGACCAATAATTCATAAAATTGCTGACGTGGAATATAATAGACGAGATACAAGATTCAAAAGCTTGCTCAAAGAGATAATAAATACGTCACCAAAAGTATCCCACACAACGAATCCATCGCCATTGCCATGGCTAAGCTTTCTCTCTCCTCCTCCTCCATCTTCGTATTCTCTCTCTTCCTCTGTTTCTTATCCTCTTCTTCTTCATCGGATTCCTTCGAATCCTATATCGTCCATGTGCAGAGCTCTCATAAGCCTTCCCTCTTCTCCTCTCACAACCACTGGCACGTCTCACTCCTCCGCTCTCTCCCTTCTTCTCCTCAACCAGCAACGCTCCTCTACTCTTACTCACGCGCAGCTCATGGCTTCTCCGCTCGTCTCTCCCCTCTCCAGACCGAAGCACTCCGTCGTCATCCTTCCGTCATCTCCATCATCCCAGATCAGGCGCGTGAGATCCACACCACCCACACGCCTGACTTCCTCGGTTTCTCCCAAAATTCTGGTCTCTGGAGCAACTCCGATGACGGCGAAGACGTGATCATCGGGGTTTTAGATACTGGAATCTGGCCGGAGCATCCGAGTTTCTCGGATTCAGGTCTCGGTCCAGTTCCATCTGCCTGGAAAGGCGAGTGCGAGACCGGACCTGATTTTCCCGCCTCGTCTTGCAACCGGAAACTTATCGGAGCTCGTGGGTATTACAGAGGATATTTTGCAGGGCAAGTGAACGGAACAAAACTGCATGCGGCCAAGGATTCGAGATCGCCGCGCGATACAGAAGGCCATGGAACGCATACGGCATCTACGGCGGCTGGATCGGTGGTTGCTAACGCCAGCTTGTACCACTACGCGCAAGGAACGGCGCGTGGGATGGCTTCTAAGGCGAGAATCGCCGCTTACAAAATCTGTTGGAGCGTTGGTTGTTACGATTCCGATATCCTCGCCGGCATGGATCAGGCGGTTGCTGACGGTGTTCACGTTATCTCTCTCTCCGTCGGCAGTAGCGGTTACGCCCGGGATTTTAGCAAGGACTCTATTGCGATCGGAGCATTTGGAGCGACTAGGCACGGCGTCGTCGTTTCTTGCTCCGCCGGTAACTCTGGTCCTGGTCCCGAAACTGCGACGAACATCGCTCCTTGGATGCTAACCGTCGGTGCGTCCACCGTCGACAGAGAATTCTCCGCAAACGTAGTCACCGGCGACGGGAAAGTCTTCACGGGAACATCACTGTACGCTGGCGAATCACTGCCGGATTCTCAAATGTCTCTGCCAGATTCTCAAATTTCTCTGGTATATTCCGGCGACTGCGGGAGCAAATTGTGCACCACTGGGGAACTGAATTCATCATTGGTCCAAGGCAAAATCGTTCTCTGTGACAGAGGAGGCAGCGCCAGAGTTGAGAAAGGAAGAGCCGTCAAACTAGCCGGTGGTGCAGGTATGATTCTAGCGAACACAGCCTCAAGCGGTGAAGAACTCACCGCCGATTCGCATCTAGTTCCGGCGACAATGGTTGGAGCTAAAGCTGGAGATCAAATCCGCGACTACATCAAAACATCAGACTCTCCCACCGCAACAATCAACTTCCTCGGCACTTTGATCGGACCATCTCCGCCTTCTCCCAGAGTCGCTGCTTTCTCCAGCCGTGGACCTAACCACTTGACCCCGGTTATCCTCAAACCGGACGTGATTGCGCCTGGAGTCAACATTTTAGCCGGATGGACCGGGCTGGTTGGCCCAACCGATTTGGATATCGATCCAAGACGGGTCCAATTCAACATCATCTCCGGTACATCGATGTCGTGCCCACACGTGAGTGGACTCGCCGCACTCCTCCGTAGAGCTCATCCCAATTGGTCACCTGCGGCAGTCAAATCCGCACTCGTAACAACGGCTTACGACGTCGAAAACTCCGGCGAGCCACTCGAGGATCTCGCCACCGGTAAACCATCGAACTCGTTCATCCACGGAGCTGGACACGTCGATCCAAATAAAGCTCTGAATCCTGGTTTGGTTTACGACATTGAAGTCAAAGAGTACGTGGCTTTCCTCTGCGCCGTTGGATACGAGTTTCCGGGGATTCTAGTCTTCCTTCAAGATCCAAGTCTTTACGACGCCTGCGAAACGAGCAAGCTCAGAACCGCCGGAGATCTCAACTACCCATCGTTCGCCGTGGTTTTCGGATCGACCGGAGATGTTGTGAAATACAAAAGAGTTGTTAAGAACGTGGGAAGCAACGTCGACGCGGTGTACGAAGTCGGCGTTAAATCTCCGGCGAATGTTGAGATTGATGTGTCTCCGAGCAAGCTAGAGTTTAACAAGGAGAAGAGCGAGTTGGAGTATGAAGTGACGTTTAAGAGCGTTGTGCTTGGCGGAGGAGTCGGATCGGTTCCGAGTCAAGAATTCGGATCGATCGAATGGACTGACGGTGATCACGTGGTTAAGAGTCCGGTGGCCGTCCAATGGGGTAAGGGATCATCAGCTCAGTCGTTTTGAGTTCTGATTGATGATGGCTCGTCTGGTTCTATCATGTTTCTTCTTCAATGGAGAAAAAAAGACATCTTTGTTGGGTTTGTTTTAATGGGCCGATCTGTATTACTTCATTATTGAGCCCTCACTGTTGGGTTAGATTAGACCCACTATGCATTGCGTGGGGTGAATTTAGCTGAAAATTCGATTGGCATTTGTAAACTTTTAGATTCTTAGTTTGATTTTCATGCATCCAAATGTTTCGTAATAAAACAATCGATTCTGATTCCAAAGCAGAAAAAGAATCGTTTTCTTATATGATTTTTTTTATTATAATAAAGATTATAAAAAAACTTCAATCTTTGATTCTTTAATTTGATTAATCGATATCACTCTAGCACTAGCATCTTATATTTCATATCATATATTTCGAATGTGAGATTGCTGCTAACAGAGCCTAACATGGTTAAAATAGATGATGGTTTCTTTCTTCTAACCAAAATCGATCCTCAGCTTTGGGTTTATGACTCGTAAAGCAGAGTTGGTGATGGGCTAAATAGTCTGACTAGTAGGCCTGAGAATTCAATTTCTGTACCCTATTTTTTACGGGGTTTTTAGCTTCAAAAATTAATAATGGTGGTGGACCATATTACCTTTTTTTCTTAATGAGCCTTCAAATCTCAAGACCGGCTTCGCTTCTAACTTATTCTGAAGTCTGAACTGTCTTCACACTTAAGATCCACAATTTACTTACCGTATTAGGATTATTTTACGATTTGGTCAGCAATTCGAACTATAATAATCATGTGGGTTGGCTTTCAACCCATTAAACCTTAGTTGGTTCACTCTATTATATAAGTTAACTAGGATTCTAATACAAATTTTATTTTTTTCTTGGTCTCTGTTATATTTCATGTGCAAACTCGATGTGTAAAATTTATTTCTTTTGGGGAAATTGTGCATAAAAGATATAAAAAAATGTACTATTGCATAAGTCAATCTAAAGTCGTGGAAACATTATTAAGAAAAAAAATCGTGTATATAAGAGCAAAAAAAGTAGTATAGTAGTCAACATCAAACCAGAAATAAATAAATGAACAAAACACCAGCCGTCCATTAATTAACGCGCACACAAAACTGTTCATAAGTCAAGAAGACACATATCATCGTTTTCTCGGTGAATGGTTTTCACTTTAGAAAATTGAACTAAAGTGGACTTTCTAGGTAATATAGACAAATCGGGTCCCTTTGCGCAACGTAATTATATTGTGTCGTCTTCTAAAGCACAGCAAGACAAAGACATACATACATATGCTTACTATTGTCGTCTTAAAAGCTTATCTACTCACTGGTCTCCTTAATTATCTACTTACTAGTCTTCTTACATAAGATAATAGAATCACCGTTAGATAATATTCACCATATTGATCAACGATCTCTATATGAAACTTGAGTACTCGCATCATTTGGCTAGTCAAATGGTTACAAAGCGTCATTTTCAGTCTATTCTCTATCTAATTTTGTTTCCCTATTCCAGCTTGTTTATCTTTGGCATTCACCGTAATTTAATTCCTACTATATTTACATGAATATTTCAATACACATAAAAAATATATAAATGTGTGGCACTAGTGAAATGTCGTGGTATATAGGGCATTCCCCCTAAATAAATGGAATATATGTCGTATAACAACAAAAACTACATATGGGTTTATGATTTGGACATACGATATTAGTTTACGGAAATTACGCAATATTTCAAATTGTTACAAGTGATCACAAGTAACCTGACCACATAACAGCATTTCACGACTCTTAGTCTCTCTCTATATATATAAGTTTTCTCAATCGAACTCCATAAACCATCTTTCACTTTCTTTCATATATCTATAAAAAATCTATATCAAGATTTCAATGGATCCCCATTTAGTCATCGCTGCCGCCTCCAACGCATTCCGGTGGCCGTCAAGTCGCCGGAAGATCTATCTCCGTCGGCGTAAGCCACAAGTTGTTCGTCTCGGCGGTAAAAACAGTACACCACGTGGTAGGTTCTCGCTTAAGAGGGTGGTGACCAGGATGAGACTCAAGTGGCTGAAGCTGTACTACGTGAGGCTCGTGAAGAATATCAAAGCGTATTATAGCACTGTAGTGAAGGAGTTTGAGGACGCCGGAGCCACCACCATCCAGCAGCGCCAGCGCAGGACGGTGGAAACGGCTGCTTTTGCCGTTCCTGGTCTAGGCTTATCTTTTTGTCCCATGTCCTGCCACGAACAACCTCGTTTGTTTCTTGTATAGCTAAAAATATTTACCTTGAGTTTTTACCTTCACTAGTGTTCTGGAGGTTTTTAGTCTGAAATTTAATTTTAAAAATTTCTTGTTTAAAACTATTATGTAAAAAATATATTTGAGCATAACAGTTCTGCAAGAATAATGTCAAAAACTATAGTATAAAACAGTTTGAACGAAACAGGATATTAAAATTAATTGGAACTCTGACGTTTGAATAGTATGAATGATCATGGGAGAAAATAAACTTGGTCTGAAAGATTCTTGTCGGCTAAAAGATATTGCTTTTTATTTTATTTTTCTTTGTCTTGACTTACATGATATACACTTATACAGCCATGCAGGTACTTGTGTGGTAGGAATGTTTTTTTTTTTTTCACAGCTACCGTCAACGAAAATCTATTTGTAACTCAAAAGTTATATAGAATTGATTCGAGTAATATATATGCACACAATATTAGATTTAAAATTTTCTTTAACGTGAAATTCACCTTTTCCTTCTTTCACCATCTCACCATTTTGTAAGTAAAATGACTTACTTATTTTGTGTTCTAAATTAGATTACTTACCTAACTGATGATCGATGAGTAGTATGAGACTCAAGTGTCTGAAATCATCTTTTGTTGGTATGGACTACTGAGACATATATTATTTGTTTTCAATCTTTTCTCTTCTTCGTCATCGGGTTCACTTATTTTATAAGTCATTGGGTTCACAAAATTTCTATATATCATTGGGTATATAAGCCCCAAAACAAATATCATACTTTTTAGCCTAGCCCAGGTACTAAACTCGACTCAAATAGCCCTCAGAACAGGGTATTGGGCTAATGATGCTTGCACTTTGCATCACATATGTATATATATCCTTTACTCGAACTAAACCAGACTAAACCAAACCGGAATAATAATATAGTGTGAGGGAGGATGCGTGTGTGAGGAGGCTGATTGCGTGTAGGAGAGAAAAAGGCAACGCAACAATTCCACGTGGTTAAGTCATGGCTGACCTAATCCTTTTGTTGCCTTTGCTTCTTACGCAAATCAAATCGCTTTCCATTACTCGTTGTAATTTAGGGACCACTCGTTCTTGTTCTTGTATTTATATGTTCTTAAACCGAAACTAACAAATGTGATTCCCAAAAAATATCTGAATGCTGCCATTTCTTTTTTTCATTTTTTTTTTGTTCATGGCCGCCAAATTAGACGCGTGTCATGTTCAGTTTTGCCGACTTGTCACCACGTGGCGACTTTTCTTGCTTTGATTTTTTCAGTTTTTTTTTTTTATTTTTTTCTTTCTTGCTAGCGAAACGCGTCGGTGTGTCCTTATCAACACTCCCTCCTTCTAAAAGTTTAATTCATCTTCTAGAGTTTTGGGAATAAAGGAAGAAGAAAAAAAAGATCCACACTATTGTTTATAAAAATTACTTATTCAGACCAAGTTATCGGAATCAATCAATGCATTGAAAAAGGTGACTGTTGCCCCTCGCTTAATCACATTATTAACCATCCACCTTTCTTTCTTTTATTTGACTGTTAGTTTTCATATTAAAGAAGACCTGAGTGTAATAAATAGAAGAGAATGCGTCTTCTATTTGAAGGAATTGATTTCACTATAGTTTTAGATTTGTGAGGATAAAATTAAACAAATTTATAAAAATTATTGTAATTTTTATCATCATTATTATTATATAATTTAGCTACTATGTAAACAATATTCTTTTGCATTGGCTTGTTTTAGACAATTTTATATTATGTTGCAAAAAAAAAAACCCCCAGCTACTATTTAAAATATTGTTTGATAAGAAAATGGGAATGGGTTAGAAAAGTTATTAACTCAGTCAGGAATGTGGGTTCGATCCATATTATTTCCCTTATTGAAGCAAAAAAAAAAACATCTAATGAAATTTCACGAAATATGAAAATTTAAAATAATTAAAACAATAGAAACACAAATCTCTTGGTGGACCCTTTCAATTTGCTGATTATTTGTTCATGTGTAAAGTAAAGTAACCAATTCTATTTGTGAGAAAAGTAAAGGGCAAGTAAAACAATTAAGTGTAATCATTAAATAATGAAGAAAGTTGTTTTTCAACACTCGTAGTTTATAAAATGGAACAAGTTGATGCTGATGATGCATATGGGATGACTCATCTGCCGCTGACACTATACTATAACGTCTATCTTCATTTTCAACAAAACAAATGAGAAGAAAAATAAAATAAAATAAAAAGATTCCAAGAAGATAAGAAGATACATATATATATATATATTTATATATATATATATATATAGAAGTTTTATTAATATAATAAATTTATAATTAAAAAATGGCGGGGTCATGTATTGGCGTGAAGCTAAAGAAAGCATATGAGAATAATATGATTACCAATAATATCTCATTATAAATAGGAACAAAAATAATATCCCCGAACATAAATCCGACTGGTGCAAACAAATGAATGTGAATATTTTCGAGGATAATGCCGTTTATGCAATTAGATTTGATCAAAACATAGATAGTTATGATGAAACTTGTACTTTACTACTAATCTTTTAGTTGCTTAGACGAGTTAGGCTAAAAAAAAGAAGATCATCTTTAAAATGTCTTTTATTAGCACACAAAAGCCAATATAGTGAACTACTCTTCTACTCTATAAAACTATGCTTTTATAAGTTTTGAGTATTTTATAGCCAAATTGAAGTTGGGATATCGATGTCATCTGATCGGATTCCCATTAATCAAAATTTTAGCGTGTCATCAATTTAATTAAAACTATTATCGCAAAGTCTCTTTAATCACAACGAATCAGGGCTTAAACTAATAATATCCCTAGCATTATTCTAATCCGTGTTTTGGATTTGGACGACAAGTTTGATATGATCAAAATGTAAACACAAAATCGGAAGATCATTTCATTTTCATAGATCTTTGGTTCGGGGATAAACCACTAACAAAGTGGTATTTTTAATCTTTAAACATCTGATAATGGATAACGAGATTAGACTGTAGTCACTGTACTAATAATAATCCCACTTGGTTAACTGAAGACTAGAAACTAATGACCGGATTAAACGTAAAAGGGTATTTGCGTAAATAGTAACTAATATTCATTATCGGTTTAGCTTTGGTCGGCCGAACTTAAAACAGACGAAT
>NC_025703.1:6689114-6703201 GCF_000633955.1 Camelina sativa | reverse complement strand
ACAAAATTTCCAAGAATACCACTCAATTTGGCATAAAGGAGGAGAGACATTATTGAAATCGTCGGGGGTAATTTTGTCCAGGAAAACCAATTAATAGAGCAAGATCCGCGCGTTTACAAAACCCATCCGAATAGGTAATCGGATCCTCATCATCTCCTTATATGCTAATCTGCATCAAAATTAAATAAGTTAGTGTGTATTTAAAACCCAAAACAATTGTTAGAAGCCCAAGCACATATCACATTCAATCTATTTTTAAAACGATTAAAACCCAAACAAATACAGAAATATACTTTCGTTTTTGTTAGTTATGATATTTGAATATATTCCATACGTTATTGAACATTCCTAAAATCAAAACTATAAATATACGGAATCACTAATTTTTTGCAATTATATCTATTTAATTTTATTAATATACAAAATATTCGCAGTCAGAAATTAATGTTAATCAATATATTCCAAAACTGTTTAACGTTTTCTAAGCAGCCCTAACATTCGTACTTCTCTATAAATAGAGTTCAACCATTTTTTGTCTAACTCATCAAACACACAACTCTCTAAAATTACCACAAACCTAGACATGGCTCATGGCTTAATCACAAGGTATATCCATAAGATAATCTTTATTCTTAATTCATATTTTAATCTTTATGTTTGAGAGTCTGTGTATGTAATCACATATTATATCTTAATCTTCCTAACTACTATACCATTATAATCCACAAATGTTTTTTCTTTTCTCATAATTTTTTTTTTGTAGACATTGCGGGACAAATCATAAAGAACTTACCTGATGACATTTTCTTAGATGAAGATTCATCTTTTTAAGTGAATTGACGCTTCTCCTTGGAAGCACCCTAATAATTTAATAAACAGTAACAATAGATAATAGTTTGGAAAATCAATCAGTCAAGGTAAGTTACTTGGGATCATGAGCTAGACTAAGTGACGAAGATTTTATCCAATGATTCAAAACCCATAAAAAACGCTTTCATCCGACGATCGGAGAAGAAAAGAAAGAGATGTCTTTGACGATGCCTTTAGGTTGCATGACTTATTACATTTTTCTATAATCCTCTGACACAAAATATAATAATAAATCCTATAAATTCTAATTGAGAACATTAATTAAATCAAATATATTAAAAACACAATATATGATCATCGGCGGTTTATCCGCATTAAGGTCTGTCGATATAACTAAAGTCTGTTGGGCATATTCAATTGCGGGTCTAAATATTTCAGTGAGAAAATGCATAGTTTATGGAAAATAAAACATAAAATAAATTAAAAAAAAATTATTTTAAAATAACATTATTAACTAATATCTGTATAATTTGTTATTTTATGTTTTTTCAATTAAAACACAAAATATGTTATTTTATGTTTTTTCAATTAAAAAAATTATACATATATTAATGAATAACATATTTAATTTTGAAAACTTCTTAAAATATAAACTATAAGTATAAAACATAAGAAGAACAAATTTAATTTCGGTCTTATACCATAACACGGGTACATACAAAACGATAATTTAATTAGATAAAATTTTAATAATTGGAACTTTAAAAAACAAGCAGATTAAAGAACATATATTTAAAAAAAAAAAAATTAAATTTGTGGTTTAAACCTAGTTAGATTCATTTCACAAGGGCGTGTTTTCGTAATGTTTCTACGTGCCGTATATCTTCAAAAAAGACCAACAATGATGAAACTATACGGCTGTGATAAATTATAATTTTCAGTACGTGATGATGATTAAATTAAGTGGTGTCTGTGAAGACACCAACAATGATGAAATTATACTGAAAATTATAATTTATCACAGCCGTATTTTTCGAAACATACAAACAATGATGACAGAGATTTTTGGAGAAGAAGCAGCGACGGCAAGAAATCAGTTTCTGTGGGGTTCATGATGATGGATAATAGGGTTTGTTCCTTGAAATTCATTCTACAAAGTATTTGCAATGACAACGAAGGAGGAGACTTGGTTGATCCGTCTGTAGTAAACCAAATAAGTATACTTGACCGAATCGACTACACTAATCTGGAGGTTGATCTTGAGAGACCGAGCAAAGCCAAAGAGTTGAGAATCATAACTGGAAGCGGGTCGACCAACAGAGAAAGGTATGTCTGCGGTAAGATCAGATACAACACTTATTCGAACATGGATCGAGGAGGTCCTTCTGACACCAATGTCAAGAATATGCAGATCCTTTTAGCTATGGGATCTTGTGCTAGGATTTGCAGGATAGCTGAGTTTGACATGTTATTAGGCAAAGCAAACCAAGGGCTTACCTCATACGAAGGCGAAGAGGATGGCGACAAAGAGAATGAGTAAAGTTGATGTTGCAGAGCGGGAAGTCCAAAAGCTGCAAGCCGATGATTAGTATCGCCAGAAGAATTAGCAAGTTCAGAGAGAACACAAAGGTAGTGTTGAACCCTTGATGAGTTCCTTGACGTAATTGCCAAGGCACAATGGTTAAGTAGTTGCTCTGCCCCTCTCTCTTCCTTGTTACCATCTTTGCAGCTCTTGTCACTAGACTTGTTTGAATTCAAGGAATGGTACCCCCAGTATTTCAGCCCTCTCCCCAGATCAAAATGATAGGACTGTGATATAGAAGAGTTTGTCAAGAGCTCCACCAGTTTCTCACTCTGGATACAGACATCAAAATCAATGATAAAAGGAATGGCGATGATAAATTTCTTAGTAATATCCCAAGTCCTCCTGTAATTGTAATTGAAAGAAGCACCTTCTTCATTCTTCAATCAATCATGCCATCTTTAAAATGATTTCTGGAAGTTTCAAGGAATTTATATAAATGGCAAGAAAAAGTAGCGTCTATTTGTGCTTTACATATATTTCTAAGGAAAACAATTCTTATTTTCAGAGCCTCATCAAACTCACATCAGCAGCGTGGAAGACTCCACCAATCAGTGCCGGCCATAGGAAGGTGCAAAGTATGCATTTGCACTTAAATTAACATAAAAAGTAGTGTATTTATAGGCTCAAAAAAAATTTCAAAAAACATTTATATGTAATTAAGGTCTATTTTTTTAAAATTGAACAGAGATCCTAACAATTTTTGGGATTTTTACTCCGGCCCTGCCACCAATATACACCGGTTTATGTAGTTCCACAAGATGCAAGCTTCACTAATTATGAATGTAGATTAGCAAGCATGAGAACTCAGAACATGACGTTTAAAAAGACTAAGCTGTACTTGATGCGGGATGTGACTTTATTATAGATTGAGCATTCAAATTAAACTCCCTCTCGTTCAGCTCTTATGTGGTAGAATATTAGGTTGCATTTTCCATTACAGACTGTTCAAACTTCAAACTAAAAGGATAGGGAGATAAAAACCGAAATAGATACATACTCTGATACAAGTATTTTTTACAAGAAAAACAAAATACCTCAGTAGCGTGAACCGAAAGTAAAACAACAAAGCTTTTGTTAGCTTGTCTCACGTGTTGGGATCATGTGTCCATGGCTCGTAAATGTATTTGGAGCAATTACGGCGGTATAAATAGGAATATCACCTCACTTTAGAACCGATCTCCATATTCAATTCTTGGAAGATACAATTTTTGGCTCTATTCTTGGAATATCATCAACTAACAGTATAAATCCTCAAAACATGGTCTTCTTCAAAAATGTCTATTGATTGCGACGCAAATGGAAGTGAATTAGTAAACCGGAGGTGTGAACATATATGAACTTAAACCCTTAACACTAAATAATATACTAGATAATGTTTCACGAGACACGTGGATTTGAAATTAATATAATAAAATATAATTATATACTTTTAAAAAAATTTAGTAATTTATTGAATAAATTGATTATTTAATAGTTTATAATACACAAATATTCTTTTAAATACGTATATTTCAAAACATGTACAAAAATTATAAAAAAATCCCTCAATCATGGTTTTATAGCTTTATTAGTTCCTTCGATAGTTTTTCCATTGTCCAACAAATACAAGAAACTTACCTATTATTTATTATTTTATTTTAGATTCAATATGGAAATAAATATTATTCGAGATGATTAATCGAAAACTAAAGACGCTTTTCGAGATGATTGATAAAATCATATATAAAAATCATATGGAAAACCTAACTTATATATATATTTACAATTCAAAATAATTTGGTTTTAATAAATTAATATAAACATATATATATATATATATATATATGTTAATTAACTATATACTGAAAATGATATATGATTAGAATAATATTAATAAGTGAATCAAAATTGAAAAATAGTTACATAATAATTTTATGTTAATTATTTATCTTAAAATGAATAAAAAATAAAAGCAAAATATAAAATACGCGACATATCTTAAGGATGACAAGTAGAATTGAAAATATATATGTAGTACTACTAATATCCCAAAAAATAAAGGACAATTTAGATGATATAAAATTTAAATATTTCATCATATTTTTTTTTAAATATATCATATATATATATATCATACACACATGTTGAACTTCTTATAAACATAATAGCATATGTTACACACATATTGAAATCTTACATAAAGTATATAAGAATTACCAAAATATGATAATTAAATATTAATATCTTTTATTGTTTATTCTATTTTTAATTGTCATTATATAATTAATCATTCATTAGAATGCTTTAAATACTATAGAGGTGAAAAAATAACATAAACACAAATAAATAATTGCAATTAAAATTTAGTGCCTTCAAATATGGATATGATTATAAATATGAGAGTTACAAAATATTTGATAGAATATGTTAGTTAATACAATGTGTGAAAAATTCATAAAGATAAATTTATTGTGAATAAAGAACTGATTTTTTTGGTTTGAATATAAAAATTTGAACTCACTATAAATATAAAATATTGATAGGACTTTTAAGCTAATCAAATTGTAATTTTAAATATACATTTTGTTCTCTCTTAGAACGAAATATGTATTCAGCTATTTCTCTATAAATTTTTATAATTTTATATATTAAAATATATTTTCGTTTATTATAATTAATAAAATTACAAAACAAATTAATAATCATATTACGTGAATTATTTCTATTGAAATGAAGAAATAAAACGGAAAATTATTATTAGAAATTATGGTTAAAAAGTAGAAGAAAAATTGAACATCTTATAATATATTACTTTGATTTAAGATGTTTTTTTTACAGATGTTAATTTTTTAGGTGACAATTGTAAGTTCTAGAAAAAAGTAAAATTGAACATCTTATAATATATTACTTTGATTTAAGATGTTTTTTTACAGATGTTAATTCTTTAGGTGACAAGTGTAAGTTCTAGAAAAAAGTTTTATAATAAAAACTCTATATTAAAATATACTTTAGTTTATTATAATTAGAATGAATTTACAAAATAAATTAATAATCATATTGTGTGAATTATTTCTATTAACGTGAAAAATAGAAAATTATTATTGGAAATTATGATTTAAAAGTAGAAGAAAAATTGAACATTGTTTTTTTTTTTGTAGATAATAACTCTTTAGGTGACAATGTCAAAATTTTAGAATGAACTCTTTTTTTTTTTTACCTCATCTCTTCTTTATTATATAAAATAAGCCCAGTTTTGGACATATATTTTTAACTGTCCAACTTTGTAACTAATGTATTTTGGTTTATTAATCAATACAATAAAACTTCATTGTTTTTCACCAGCGGTTGACACCTCAGTTTTTGTATCAGTTTTTGTATCAAGGCAGAAACTGACACATCAGTAAAAATAGCTAACCAATAAAATTATAACGATTAATACAGATCATATAACATAACACCATGGGCGACCAGTAAAAAGCCCAAACTCAACCGAACCTAAATTAAACAATCGAACACTAATTAAACAGCCGCCGTCACATGAATCTCCTTTCTCTTCCAGCCTCACCATCTGTCCACCGTTGATCAAAGCTTGAGGTCTTCAAATCACCACTCCAAGTCTAGCATATTCTTCCATGACTTTGTTCATTATGCAGGGAGGAAGCCTTAAGAAAGGATACGGACGCATCTCTGTCAATATTGGAACAGTACTGTATTGTTGCGCAACAAACGGATGACTCAACAGCTCTGCGGCGGTAGCCTTACATGACGGCTGCAAAGCCAAGCACCGCATGAAGAAGTCGTCTGCCACCGGAGATACAAGTATTGGAAGCCTCCACATGTAACAGTCTTTCATATTCAATGGACAACCTCCAAACATCTCAATAACCATACACCCTAGAGACCATATATCAACGGTCGAGGAGCCCATCACTCCATCCGGTCCAAGAGATTCTTGCGGCATGTACTGCTCCGTACCATGAAACAACGACTTAGAATCCGTACAAGGCTCTTTAGAGAAACCGAAATCAGCAAGCTTAAGATCACATGGCTCTCCAACAGTGGTGGAAGGGAAGACGTACGAGGACGTTGGCTGGCTTGAGGTCGCAGTGCACGTAGCCGTGTGAGTGAAGAGCCTCGAGTCCTTGTAGGATCATAAAAGCGGCACGTCCGATCATATTCTCAGGCATCGGCTTCCCACGAAACCGGGAGATCATATTGAAGAGAGTGCCTTTGGAGGCATACTCCATATAGATGTGACATCCTTCTTCTTCTGGTGGGGCGGATAAGTGAACAAAGGAGCTTAAGGGTTGGACGATGCGAGGATGGTTGCGGAAACGAAGCATGATCCTAACCTCTTTATGGTAATCCTTCAATTGACTGAACGAAGAAGATGACTTCTTTGCGTAGAGTCAGAAGTTTGAATCGCGTTGGAGAGAGACACACCTAAAGCTTCCTCTGCCAAGAACAGAGACATGCTTCATTGAAGACTCGACTACACGCAAAGGTTCTCTCATCATCCTATTCCTATTCATGGTAATTAACAGTACTCGATTTAAATCTAGGTTATGTTTCAATCTCTGATTTTTCTTCTACTAATTGGTCAGGTAAGAAAGCGAAACAATCAATACAACATGACACATCAGTATTTTAGTGAATTTTAGAGCTGACACATCAATTTTTTTTCTTCCAATTAAAACATTTTATTAACACACTTCATCCTATATTTTTAACATCTCAGCTTTGCTAATTAAAACAAAAACCAATTTTCTCAATAAATAAAATTATTGTTTTTGCCGAAGCATCTCTTTCCAGATGATTAACGACACTAAAAACATTCAATTGAGAGACAAATCACTCAAGAAACTTCCAAACTACGGGATTGGAGAAGATTTGATATTATGATATTGAAAAATATCAATATCTCTGGCTAGGGCAAGTCCACCTTCCATGAAAACTTGTGAAATCTTCAAGGCATGGTTCATAAATTTTTCTGACCTCTAAGATTGTCCGATCATCCAAAGACTTTCCGTAGAAGGTCGACTTTTTTTTACCTGGAAATCTAGAGAGATTGGGATTTAGAGAAATCACAAAGCATCTTACCGTCAAATGGTCAAAGTAGTCGTTTGGTATAATTAGATGAAACTTATTGCTCATATCCCTATTTTTATGTTCAGTGACTACCTCGATGTGACTGTAGGATCTTAAGATTACTTAACTTCATATATGTGTTGAAACTTAGAGCGAGAAAAATAGAGAAAGTTCAGACAAAGAAGTGAATTA
The DNA here is from genome assembly GCF_000633955.1 of Camelina sativa. NCBI lineage: Eukaryota > Viridiplantae > Streptophyta > Magnoliopsida > Brassicales > Brassicaceae > Camelina > Camelina sativa. Next base: position 6,695,547 of record NC_025703.1, on the reverse strand, counting down.
TTAACTTAGAGCTAATCAACAACGTTTTCTCTACCTTTGGCAAGCTTCATGCTTAATTTCACCAAATCTTCGACTGGTGGCACATCAACAATTTCCAGGTCTGACTCCACATAATTATCCATGTTTGTAAACAATTTTAATTCTTTTTAATTTGGTGGGTTTTAGACTTTTAGGTGTTAGTTATGTTATCATGACTTTACATGAAGAAATTGCATCGTTATGTGTTAGTTGGTTTTTATGATTTTAATCTCTTTTGATCATATGAGATTATTGATTTTTTAAATGATGTAGTTTGCAATATGCTACAACAGACCTTCCAGTTTTTCTACTCTGTTTTGATTTCACAGCAGAGAGGTTTGGGTCTCGTCTTCCGCTGCCGTTTCACTCTCATGATGAAGAGACTGTGTCTCTATCTTGTGTCAGACAAGAGCAGCTCGCCGTGTTATATCAACACTATGACAGGTTCTTGGAGATTTGGATCACCACTAAGATTGAGCCTAGTGCCGTGTCTTGGAGCATGTTTTTAAAAGTGGATATGGGACCACTCACTGGCTTTAAGTTTGGTGTTGAAGCTGGGAGTTTCCTCATTGACGAGGACAAGAGAGTCGCCGTGGTTTTCGATCTTGACGGATATAAACAAACCGAGACTTGTCGCTACCAAACAGCTCACATCATTGGACAAGATGGAGGATACTTCAAGTCTGTGAATATCAGAGAAGCTCCCAATGTGGGAAAACCTGACAGATATGGACATACTTTCCGTAGATATTGTGTCCCACTTGTGTGCCCTTCTTATGTTCCAAGTTTAGTACAGTTAGATTAGTTTAATTTTTTGTTTCTTGCATCTCCTTTTACTTCCATTCTTTCTTTTTATTTTTACTCTTCTTTCAAACATCATGTCCTTGTGAGCATGGCTATTGCTGTTAGTCGATTACAAGTTTGAAACCAACTTTTTTGCCTCATCCTGTATTCTTATATGATCATTCAATAATGTTTAAGCTAGCTGGTGCAGGTTGTGATCATTAAATAGTATTTTGGGATACACAAGGCTTTAGTTTGGAAGCTTTTACAGCGTAAAAGTAAGACAAACGTAAAACAGATGGCTAGCTACTTCCACAATGAACAAAAGGAAACTGCCTCTCCTTTCCATGTTAACCCGGCAAAGGTGTCTCCATCTTCCATTCTTATTTCCCAATTTTTGTCATATTTTCTCAGTAAAGATTTGGCTCCATCAATTGCATCTTCACCAAATGCTTCTGCGGCAAAACCAGCTTCTCTCATCCTCTCATACCATTTGTCTTTTCCTTCATCCATCTCTCCTGCATTCATCAACACCTTTGTTGCCTCTCCTTCAATTAGCTTCCTCTCTTCGCTATTCTCTTCTTTGAATCCTGAGCTTGTTGAATCCAGAAACTTCCACAGATACTCAAGTTTCCTGGAGAACGCTGCTGCAAAGTCCCCACTGGTATTGTCTTCTCCATTGTTCTCACAAAGAATTACTCCTTTTGGCCTTAATCTTCTCAGTGCCCTCAAAGCTTCGCTTCTCTCTTCAGGGATGCTATACTTCAGGTGATGCAGCCTAAACTGAGCACAGATTATCAAGGTCTCGTGAGGTGCGGTATCAATGAGTTGGAACTTGTCAATTACACTTATCTGGAGGTGAATCTTGAGAGACCGAGCAAAGCCAAGGAGTTGAGAATCATAACTGTAAGCTGACGGACCAACAGAGAAAGGTATGTCTGCGGTAAGATCAGATACAACGGTTATTCGAACATGAGGAGGAGGTCCTTCTGATCTGCAGCTCAGAGCCTCCAACAAAGTGGGCCATTGCATACCGTGAGAGACACCGATATCAAGAACATGCAGATCCTGTTTATCTATGGGCTCTTGTGCTAGAATTTGCAGGATTGCTGAGTTTGCCATGTTATTAGGCAAAGCAAACCATGGACTTACCTCATAGAACTTAAGCAAGGTCTTCTGAAACATCTTCACTTCTGCTGAAGCAAACGCAACAACGGGCGACGAGGATGATATTGATGGCAAAGAGGATGATGAAAGATGATGTTGCAGAGCGCGAAGACCAAAATCTGCAAGCCGACGATTAGCATCTCCAGAAGAAGAAGCAAGTTCAGAGAGAACACAAAGGTAGTGTTGAACCCTTGATGAGTTCCTTGACGTAATTGTCAAGGCACAAGGGTTAAGTAGTTGCTCTGCCCATCTCTCTTCCTTGTTACCATCTTTGCAGCTCTTCTCACTAGACTTGTTTGATTTTTTCTTCCTCCTTTCTGATCTTTTCACGTGTTGGGCCTCGATAACCTTTTCACTGCTCCTTTTCCTGGATTGATCGTTTGGTTGCTGAAGTTCAGGCAGAGGATCCAAATAAATGAATGGAGCTTCTGTTAAAACTTCCAGGTTAGTTGCTTCATAACCCACATATGCACTAAGATCTTGACTATAGCTTTGAATGAAACCATTTTCCGGATCTTGAGTCTGATCCCATTCCCACGTTTGAGACCCATCAAACTCGTGGAGCAAAAAAGAATCATCGAATCCTGGTAATGGGGATAAGGACACAGAATCCTCAAGCCAGCTTAGGACATGATCTAGAGTCTGGTTCGGTGGTTCTGTTTCTTCTAACGACATTGAATAGATGATGAAAAAGGTATAGTTTGTGACTAGGTGATATAGGTTAAGGTAAAAGATAAACAACAGTAACAGGAATAGAAAAGATACGGATGGAGAATTTCTAGATGAGATTTGAATATATATATTATGATGGCGTGTGGTCTTATATAGAGGAGTGTGTCGATAACTACATTAATGAGTAAACTACCTTTAGAAAAATGGTTATAAGGCTTGTGAAAGTATCATTTGAGTATTACAATTTGATTGGCATTCCACAAGTCAATTAGTCTCATCACATATTGCAATTTGGGACCATTGTTGTAGGTTGTACTATACTGAATATGTTGCATGTCAGAGATTATATAATGATATATTTTGGGTAGTACTATATCAAATTTGAGGGATTAAAGTATCAGATCTGTACAATGATGTTGTCATTAAGTAATAAACAAAAAAAAAGTAATAAACAAAAACAAAGCTTAATGTGGGGACATAATATGATGCATGCATAGAAGAGTCTGGTGTTATCTTCTTCTATCAATTTGGTCAGGTCTATAGGATAATATTTTTATTGTCATTAAAAAGTACTGGTTTGAATTTATAAACAATATTCATAACATTGTTGAAAGATTTAGAGAGATGTCCTGATCAAATATTGCTTCAAGCTGTACAACAAACTATTGTTTTGTGATGCCTTCATGCGTATTTGGTTGGTGAAGGAATGTTATCGTAACGATTTGGTTGGTTGTAGGAACTGAGAAATGATTGGAGGATATGTAAACGTCAAGACATAATATAACCTTAATAAAATGAGGCATAGACAAAGATGTTTTTGTTCCAACATGATTAAAATGACTGACATTTGACAAAGATGTTTTTTATGGTTTGGAAATAGACTAGAATAGGCAACAATATTGAGATGTAAAACCAAATAATTTATACATTACATAAAATCACAAATCCATGTGGATGCACACTTAATCGAAGTTTAAATCAAGTATAAACAATTCAGCAACAAGCACACTAGAAAAATGAAAAACAAGAAAAAGGAATGAAAACTGTTGAAAGATTTCAACTTCTTTTGCAGTAGAATGAAAGCAAACTTGAAAAACAGAAACTTTTATGGATCAATATATAGCCAAGGATGACTTCCCGTCATGATTCTCATCAACCACTTGCCAGAGTAAGAGTCTCACATGAGAACTGAGACATGGTGGTTTGATGGATAACCTGAGAACCCGTTTTGTTGGAACATGTCGTTGTTGTTCCCGGTTATGTCCTGTTGCCAGAACTTCCCCGGAGAGTTCTTGCAGACATGCGGTGAGCCCGAGAATGGAGGAGGTTTTGATTCTTGAAGCTTCTTTGTGTTGAGGAAACGCCCACCAGAGCCTCTAGCTCTCTTTAAGGCATGACGGTGGCGCGACTCGTGAAGGTATGGCTGCATAATTTTTCATACATAGAATTGGTCTTAGACATAATAGTTGAAACTTTCTGTAGTTCTATTAATATCATAGTGGTGCAACAGAGATAAACATACTTTGCGGACTTTGATGAGCTTGTTCTGAGCTTCGAGCTTTGCACGGTGCTGTCTACGACGTAGAATGGCTTGGTACTGTTTAGCATTGACGTAAACTGGTTCGTTCTCTGGAATGTTGTGAGGCAAAAGCATTCTAGAAGGAACCAACCCTCCAATTTGAGGATGCTGCACCTGCAAAGATTTTAATAACAAATAATTCGTACGATCAAGAAAAGTTTTAAGTTCAGTGAACTGTGACAAGATGCAACAAGAACAATTGCATGTGTATTACCGTGTGTTGTGATACATACGGAAAAGACAAGAAACCATTAAAATGTGGCGTTTCAGTGCTGTGTAAAGGCCAAGAAGCCGCCTGAGAGCATATAGACATTAGAATCAATAAGTACCTAGCTTTAGACTCAGTCTCATGTACGACAAGATTTACACTAAGGTCAAAAGATGATAGACTAATTAACCTCAATAGGAAGAACCACTGAATGTTGTGAAACCTTGGACAAGATTGACTTGGAATGACTTCTAATACGATTCTCCGGGTTTTCTTTGTAACCTGCATCAAAACAAGAAGCCATTCGATCAGCCAAAACTACTAACAGGCTAGCAGCTGACATAATGTGAACTCTTATTCAAGAAGTTGAAAAGTGGACCTGAGAGATGGGTAGCAATGTTGTGGCCATAACGAGTATTAGGTTCGCTTAAACTTGCAACTTCACTATATGACTCTCCTCCAGTGGACTGAGTAGAGGAAGAATCATGGTCCTGTAACTGAAAACCAGTTTGTTTCATCCGTGGGAAATGGGTAGACATCATCTCCATCGTCAAGCTTAAAGTGCTGTTGTCAGTCACGGAAGAAGATCCTTGGAGTTTTGAGTTAGTGAAGACAGAGTTGTCCCAAGAAGTTGCAGGATAAGGCAATGAACGAAACTCTTGCATTGTCTGAGACACTACTACAGTTTCAATAAGCTAATCTCCAGACCACAGTAGATCCATCAAGAGACAAAGAATACACCTAATAAACCAATCAAGTAACAAACAAGTCATGATAGATATTGCATTCACGTGGAGGAAGTAATCTCAAAACCATTCTTGATTCAAAAGAAAAAGAGCAACAAAACAACAGATCTAAAGAGCAGATCCGATAATCATACTAGAGATAAATAGCAAAGATTCAAACTTTGAGAATCAACGGCCTAACTAACAAATCAGATTAAAAAACAGATTTTTGATTAATCACTGAACATGCAATTCCACTAACTCAATCGACATAAGAGCCTACGAACTTGGGATGATCCAATGAAAAAGCGAGAAAAAAAACAGAACATACCTAAAANAAAAAAAAAAAAAAAAAAAAAAGAAACAAACAAACAAAAAGCATTCAGATTTTCTCACCAATCAACCCAAAAAAGGGAATTTTTATTTGTTGTTTTAGTACCCTCTCAAAGCAAAGCAGATTACAACAAGTTAGAGTCAAATAGAGAGCGACCAAACTTACCCAAAAATTAGAGAGAATCTATCTTATGGATTTTGGTGTGAAGATGGAGAGAGAGAGGGAGAAAATTAAAAAAGATCCATCCATCTATTTGAGATTATGCCATGTCTCCTTCCTCAAAACATGGCTTCTTTCTTCTTTTATCTCTCTCTCTCTAAATCAATTTCACTGTCTCTGCAAAATTTGGTATTTTATTATTATTGTCTATGGCTAAAAAAGCTTTTACCAATGTTTATGTTTCCCACTACTAAATTCACCATGAACAAACACTACCTTTTAAGCTAACAGTACGATTATTTATTATTATTCGTTGTTTACATTACGAACCACTCCTTGTCTTCTTCCTTAATTTTTTTTCTATTTTACGTCCCTTAGTCAGTATAACTCATTTAGTCATTACGAAGTAAGTAATAATCAAATCAAAAAACACCTTTTTTTTTATCAACCAAAAAATTAGGAACAAAACATATGGAAGTGAGAATAATCATATTGATGTTGATGTTGTGTTAAAATGAAAATTAGTCACCTAATAACATTTGTTGTAAATATGTTTTTTTGTTTTAAATAAATTCACAGCCGCCACATCGCTGTTCCTAAATCCACGCGCTTGGCGAGAGTGCGTGATATTCACGTCTGGTGTTTTTGGATGTTGAAACGGAACCACGCGTCACAACAACATTAGAGTAAGACTGTAGGACACACACTTCCTTCTTCTTTTTTAAACAAGTTTTTTTTGCCACACTTTTTGTTTATTTCTGCATGGATTTTTTTTTTTTTTTTTTTTT
>NC_025703.1:6679554-6683586 GCF_000633955.1 Camelina sativa | reverse complement strand
GGCCGAAAATAGAGGTGGATGTGGATGCGTTACGAACGGAGTAAGAGCTAGCACGGCGGAGCTTAGGGACGGAGGAAGAGAGAGAATAAGTAGATAACCGGGATTAATTTCCCATTTAATATGGTTAACAGAAAACCAAAGAATTTTTGTATTTAAAATTAATAAATAATAAAATAACAAGGGTAAAATTGGAATTTTAATTTTGTTGAAAAATCATGGGTATGAAAATAACAACACTTATTATTTTGGGTTTTAAATGACACATTTTTATTATTTGATATATTTTTATTCCAATCGAAAACCATTGGGTATTAAACGTCCAAATAAAAATAATTTTAGGTTTTTTTTAGCATTTTTCCCAAAAAAGAAAACATTTGTTGTACTTTTTTACTTACCATATGTTTTTTTGTTTTAAATAAATTCACAGCCGCCACATTGCTGTTCCTAAATCCACGCGCTTGGCGAGAGTGCGTGATATTCACGTCTGGTGTTTTTGGATGATGAAACGGAACCACGCGTCACAACAACATTAGAGTAAGACTGTAGGCCACACACACTTCCTTCTTTTTTTTTTAAAAGGTATTTTTTGCCACTTTTTGTTTATTTCTGCAAAAACAATTTAAAGGAATTTAAACAACATGAGATTTGATTTTTTTAATAATTGAGTTTGTGAGTCTTTTGATAGATTTTAAAAGAGAACCAATACTGAAGAACACTAGATTTAAAGGAGTTATTGGTTCTATGATTTTAATAGATTTGGAAATCCAAACAAAAATCATGTGTTATTCAATTATTGATTTTTGGTTCTATAATTTATAAATACTTGTTAAAATCTCATGTAATTCATTTAGTGATTTGTTTTTGGATTTCAAAATTTACATTATGTTTTAAATAGATTTGAATGGATTTGAAAGTGTAAAATAAAAATATTCAAATCCAAGAATAAAACATGTTATTTCAAAATCCATGTGTTTTGATTTTTATAATTTACAATTTCATATGAATTTAGAATTTACCTCTCCAATTACATTTCCTTATTTTAAAAACGTTCATTTACCAAATTAATTGACAAATTTTATCACCAACCAAAAAAAAAGAAGGTCACATATCAATAAAGTGGAATTTCTATCAATTGTCATTGAAAAAAATTAATGAGATGACAGCTATTAACTATTAATGGATTGGTAATAAAGCAAAAAAAAAAAAAAAGTCTAGGTGAAATCAATAACCCTTTCAACAATCTATTTATTTAATTTAGTTATGTGGGGTTGGGTTTGATTAGGGTTAAGCTACTTATTATAAGTTATAATGTTACTTGACTTGATTTTAGTTTCTTTTCACGCCAAGGTAGGGGCCGGTAACCTGTATATGAAGAACATTCCCGAACACAACAAGCAAGGTATTGTATTTGAGAGTAGTAGTAGTATTCGTTAATTACCCTGTCCTTCTTTCGGTATCTTAGCGGATCACCATGAATTGAGTGGTTGGTTTCGTTAAAAGTTGTAAAAGAAAATAATAATTGAAAGCGTGATTAGCAATTGAAATTAAGTGAATTTATATAAGGGAGCTAGCAAAAATAAAAGATGAAGGCTGGTGAGCTGCAATCATAATTTCCATAAGTCGAATGCAGTTTGAAATATTCTTTGTAAGTTAGCGAGATTGGACAAATTATACCAAACAAATGACTCAACAGGAGATTCGATCCTCTTTTAACCTTAAACATATATATATATATATATGTATATATTTGTTGCTCACCAATTCGTTTCAGCTACATCTCCACCCACATCTTCAAATTGATACTTTATTTTATGATAATAATCGCGAGACCCAACTATATTTACATAGCAACGTTTAACAACGTCTTGTTAAAGAAATTATACCCTACAGCTACAAGATACATACAAGGTTAACAAACATTATACTTTCCTTTTCTTTTCCTCTATTTTTTGGGATTTTAGAAAACCAAATCACCCAGAAAATTTGGGCTTTCATGCATGCATATCAAAGTCAACACGAAAAAAAAAATGATGATGACGAAGTGAAGAAGACACACGAGAGAAAAACCTAAACTCTATCTCTGATACAAAACAAAAATGCAGAGTAAACTCAGTACAGACTACAGATGGATCTTTTTCATTTTTCGTTTTTTTTTTCAGCACGAAATATCAAAACCAGATAAAGTGGAATCTAAAAAAAAAAAAAAAAATGGTTTCAGTAATTGAACAAGGGAGAGAGAAGAAAGAAGAGCGTGAATAAAACTAGAGGGTTCGTTCACGTCCTCCCTTCACCCAAAAAAAAAAACAGCATCATCACCATCGGGTACTCATTACTCTCGTCCTTGATTATGATATTGCATGTCCTGTAAAACACACACAGAGATTTCAGTATCCGTAACTCTTTGACCATCAAAACAAAAAGGTAATAGATATTAGCAATTTTTAACCTGCTCGTAAGGAGGAGGAGGCTGCTGGTGCGTGTAATACACTGGCCTAGGCTGCTGCTGACCAGGTATCATTTGCTGCTGCTGACCAGGCACCATTTGCTGCTGCGGGTACTACATCACAATCCCAACATCAATATTAGCCTTTTGATGTTTCCCTTTATTTTTTTGTTAATACCGATTCAGTAGGGTTTGTGTATTAGTGTCAAACCTGGGGTTGTCCGCCTGGATGATAATAGGCTTGAGGATGATACATCATCATCGGTGGTTGGTTGCCAGGATATGGCGGGACCTGCCAATTTTCACACGGTGAGTTGTATAAACATAATTCAGTTAGACTATACTAATATTAATATATACATGTCACAGGGAACTTACTCCGTAATTAACAGGCGGCATTCCAGGCATCTGCTGAACAGGAGCAACATGATTAGGACCAGGGTAGTAGAATGAGGGATCTGGGATTGGAGCTTGAGGTCTCGCAGCAGCTGGTTGTGCTGGTTTGAAACTCTTCGCGTTTGGATTGAATTTGAATTCCTGATCAGACCCAACGACCCATAATTAGTGAAGAAAAACAAACGGTAGTAACATTTCATCAAATTTGAACAAATCAAACAAAAAACCTTTGCATTCGGATTAAGTGTGGACTTTTCTGATGAGGTCATAGAACCAATTGATGAGCTTGGTGATAGCCCAGGACGACTTGATGTTGAAGGAACTGGGCGGCTTTCTGAACTTCTAGAAGCCGACTGCCCAAAAGAGCTTTCAGATTTTGTTTGACCAGAACCTTGACTGACTTGACTTTCTCTCTCAGTAACAGCCTTCGACGCCGATGTTGCACCACCACCAATTTTTACACTTTCGTTGATATCTACATTCCACACAATACATATTTACATAATGCTCAAGTCTTACAACATGATTCCTAATTAGATGGAAGTATCATAACAGGTCACCAATCCCTGTGTACAAATGAACATTTCTAAATTCCATTTAGCAACCTTAACAGAGTTCACCATGAATGCAATATTACTAATGCCACTAGATAGTCCATTGAGATAAACGTGATAATTAATCGTTGTGTCAGATCGAGAAAAAACTTGAATCATGCTTATAAAACGAAAGGTGATTCTACGTTTAGAACAACAAAACACGTTCAGACTTCCGTGGACACCAATTGTTCACACAGGCAAACAAGTTATAGTGGGTCAGATACAGAAAACAGCGTAAGAAGGAAGTAGTGTATACCTCCATGGCCAGAAGTTGATTCCTCAGCTGACTGTGTTAATACAGAAGGAAACCAAATAACCAATGTTAAAAATAATAGAACAACAATGAAAGAACATATACAATCATGATAAACGGCATAATCAACTTGGCGTTGACATTACTCTGTTATTGTGTGAAACCTCTTGATCATTGTTGGTTCTTCTTCGCTCATCTAGCTGGCTCTCACTATTATTCAAGAGGAACTTCCAATGTGAGAAAATATTTTATATGATTTTTCAGATGCGTAGCTTATTAGCCAAAAGAAAATTGACCTGATACTGCTTCCTGCGGCAGGTAGATCTTTGGATTGCTGTTTAGAG
>NC_025703.1:6649743-6678498 GCF_000633955.1 Camelina sativa | reverse complement strand
AAGACTGACTGTCACCCTGAAAGAAAAAGAATGGCAATGTTACCAATCGTTCAGCTATAAACTACTATCAAAGAAGAACTCAGCCATACCCATGATTCTTGACAACCCTTCTTGCCACCAGAGAGTAGCTCCTGGGATTCAGAAATAGTTAAACTACCAAAAGTCATAATATCCAGCAGTACGTTGTCCTCCTCATCCAACCCACTATCATCTAATCCACGATCTTTGGATTGCTGTTTAGAGGTCGAGCAGCTTTGATCTACATTTGTATTATCCCGCAAAGACTGACTGTCACCCTGAAAGAAAAAGAATGGCAATGTTACCAATCGTTCAGCTATAAACTACTATCAAAGAAGAACTCAGCCATACCCATGATTCTTCACAACCCTTCTTGCCACCAGAAAGTAGCTCCTGGGATTGAGAAATAGTTAAACTACCGAAAGTCATAATATCCAGCAGTACGTTGTCCTTCTCACTCAACCCACTATCATCTAATCCAGTAACTCGACGGACAGATGAGTATCTGGCTTCCTCGTCAAAATCAGATTTCACACTAAACTGAAGGCCCCTTTCCTGCAGGCAAGAATAATTAGAAATTTGATCGCATAACAGCAAAAACATAGGAATTAAGGTGCAAATAAAACCCCCTGATTACCTCTGCTACATGAAGATCTCGGGTAGTCTCACCCTCAATCTCGTTCGCAATCCTCCGGGCTTGCTCTTCCAACTCTTTACTCTGAGCCCCTCTCTCAAGTTTTGTGGTATAGAGTTCTTCGTCGAAAGTGCTCTTTACTCCAAACAGTGACTCATTCGCCTCAAACTGATTCCATTTCCTACAAGCAGAAACGAATCACCAGTTAAAAAAAAAGCCAGGTAACCACACAGAAAAGTTTACTCAAACATTATTCTTCCTACTCTTAGGAAATTCACCACTGGCTCTTCCTCACCAATACATATATAGGCTTTCACTAAATAATAGAATTCTAGCTCTACACATAGAAAGAGAATTGCTTTCCAAAAGGAATATCATAATCATAGTCTAAAATGCAAGCACAAGAATAATCTATTCATTCTCACTATCTCTCAACTAAATGTTCAGCTAAGGAACCATGCTCTGAAAATCTAACTGACAAATTAGCATACTTAAGATTTGATGAATATAGGTTTGACAAGATTTTTAAATATATATATGAATGTGTGTGTGTGTGTGTGTGTGTGTGTGTATACCTATTCCAAGGGCTATCAAACACATTCTCCAAATCTGCACGCTGTGGAACACTCTCATCAGGTACCCAGGGTTTCAGCTGCCTTTCCCTATCAACATGATAAGACTGTGATATAGAAGAGTCTGTCAACAGCTCCCCCGGCTTCTCACTCTGAACTGCATTTGACATGCCATTCCAGGATACAGATAGATCCTAACACCAAAATCAATGATAAAAGGTAATGACAATGTCAAAACTCCAAGTAGTCTCCCTGCCATGTAACACATTGACATAAACTTAAACAATAAATAATTCCCCTTAGTTTACAAAAGCAAGCACACCTTAGCTACGACTTGCACAAGTTCATCTGCAGGAATAATGAATGTCTTGGACGGCGGCTTTCTGACAAACTCGGAACGGGATTTATGGCCTCGTAAAGTACCTTCTTTAATCAAGCATGCCATCTTTAGAATGATTCCTGGAAGTTTCAAGCAATTTCTAAGTTGCAATAAAAAGGTTGTGTCTTTCATGCTTTACAGGAAAAAAAAAAATTTATTCAGAGCCTCACCATAATCCTTCTCTACATCAGCAGCATGAAATATACCACTATACATCGATCCATTTTTTAGATGCACTTCCACAGGATGCCCGATCTTACATGTCGTGAGGTACACTAATCGATCATTTGAAAGCCTTTTTAAGCTTCCAGCTTCCCCATTGAATGCTGAATATATATTAACAAGCATGAGGACTCAGAAGGTGACGTTGCAGATAAATCACAGAATATGAACAGCTAACCTGGCTCCCCATTTGATGAATTTTCCGACTGAATAGGTTGGATACTCATTGCAGCCTCAGACTGTTCAAACTAACAAGGGGAAAAATATAGTTAGTCTGATAAAGGTAATTTACAAAAAAGAACTAATTGAAAGGGTAACGAGTCAGAAAGATTAAGTTCGTGTGAACCCTTGGAGGCATCAAATAGCCATTGTTAAATATCACAATAACGTAATTGCTACACTGAAGCGGAAACTAAAAATAGGAGGTTTCCACTGAAACCCTGATTACTACTATCTAAAGGTATAATACAAATATACAATCAGTGAAAAAATAAACATATAAACAACAACTTGGTTGGCTTCATGCATCAAACATGCCGATTAGTCTAGAGTGTCGATGAAACAAAACGGAAAGAAAAACAGTGTTGATTTTAACGATTAAGCTACACGGAGATATTAACAACAAAAAGAGTTTCAGCACAAACCAATCTCATCTGCAATCAAGAAATGGAAACAAACTTATAGAGTTACAGCACAACCAGACGCGAAAAAAAGGAAGGCATTAAGGTGAATCAAAGATGCAATCAAGAAACGGGATCTCCAACGTATTTCGAGTTTGAACTACGTATTCCAGTTACTCAAACCCTAAATCAGCAACCTAAATCACCAAATTTCCCAAAATCTGCCTCGATAACGCGAAAGAACAAAGAAGCAACGAACAATAATAAAAATCCAGATAGAAGAATAAAAGAAGATGATCTTAACCTCAAAAAAAAAAGCTAACCCGATCAGAAACCAAACCGCTTCAGCACACCAATCAAAGAATGATCCTAAAAGGGGACGGACGAGCTCGATAGTTTCCAACGCAACAACGAGTTAGGGTTTCCAGATACAGCTAGGGGTTACGCGGAGAGAGTGAAGGTGAACGGATTCACCATGAATCAAAGAGCAAAAGATTAATCGAAGAGAATGATCCGGAGCTGAGCTTAACACTTCGATTTTGTGCAAGAAGCAAATTGATACGAAACAGATCGTTTGTGTAGAGTACGAATCACCTACAGGGAAGTGTACAGTAAACTTTATAACTTTGATTGGGCCTTAAATGGGCTTAACATGGGCTACCAACTGAATTTGGTCAACTTCAGAATGTCAACTTGTCTTTTCTGTAGTCTTTTTTGATCGATCACTTACCTTAGCCATTAAGAACGTACATCTGATTATATTTCTCTATTTATTAATATATGTATTACACAAAATCTTTATTAGTAAAAAAAAAAAAAGGAATCATTCTCGATCTTTTAACACGAATAAAACATAAAGGATCATCAATCAAGCCTTCAAAATCAGCAAGAATAAAGAGTTTTTTTAAAAGGGAAGCATAACATGAAGCAAAAGGATACTTCAAATTTGAAATGAACTTTAAAAAAGTGCATGGTTTGCTTAATGATGGGGATAAGGTTAACTTGGCTTTCAAAATGGTGTTTAAAGAAGTGCTTAAGCCTTGAAGGAGAGACAGAAATGTGGAAGAGGAAAAATAGCACTAATAATAGGCTTAGTTGGAAAAACAACTCTATAAAGTTTAAATGATTATTTAATTATAAGCTTGAATCTAAAATATTTTACATGCTTCATTGCATGTCTCATCATCACACTTGTTTTTTTAGATAAGTCACTTTATACCTTTTTTTCAGTTTCGAAGGTGCAATGCAATATACTATTTGTCATCATAAAGCTAGGCATAAACACTAGTGATCGTAATTGATAAAATTAAGTAATCAAAAAACACCTTAAAAAGAATAATTAACGGATGAGATTCACGTGAATTATAGGTAAGCTAATTAAACATGGATTAGTTGGACTTTAGAGGAGTATGAATACAATGTTATACTACTGTTTTAAATGACGCACTTTGTGAGGTATTACTTGTAAGTTGTAAAGGATAGGTCGTAGTTATATACTGTAAACATTAAAAACGAAAGAGAAACAACAAAAACCACAAACTATATAGTATACAAGTATCAAACAAAAAACCAAGAAAAAACACAGTAGTCATTCACGTGGCAAGGTAAAAATTAAATAATTGATATTTTTGCAGCATCCGATCTGATCATTCATTGCTGTAAAATCTTTTCTTTTTTTGGGTTCTAATAGAATAGTGTTTCAGCTGTATTAGTGAAACGAAATAGAGAAAGGGCAAATAAAAAGAAAAACTAAAATGTCATAACAAATTCCACAGTGTAGTTAATTCTCGCCCGTTGCTTCACGGCGCTCCTGTGACCAAATCTGACAATGTATACATATACACTACACTCGTAAATATTCCCTTTTTGGTTTCTATTGAATGCCAACTAGTTGTGTTTTAATGTTGAATGAATACTTTGAATAAATTAGGAGTAACTTGCTAAACTAGTAACCAAACAAAACAAAAACAAAAACAAAAACAAAAAAAAACTTGCAACATTGTATCACATTTCCCAGAGTCACTGTCTTAAACTATGGAAAAATTTGTAGTTGAGAAAATTGACAGATAACAAAAATGGATTATTGGTTACCTTTTTCTTTTTCTTTAATTGGGTGCAAAATTAGACAGCCAAAAACAATTAACAATGCACGTGTCAATATGTGGTCACAACTTAGCTTAAATATCGTCCTTTATTTATAGAAAGGAAAAAAAAGAAAGTAAAGAAAACAAAAACCAAGAGAGAAAATAACATTTGAAAACTTCTTGGTCCAATTTCTTCCACACTCACTTAAACAGTAAAATTATTATACTATTTCTAAAAAAATATACTAGTTTTTTTACTTTTGCTTACTTAATAGTTAATACTATTTTGTTAACTGATCACAATCTTTGGTCTAAGTAGTAGTAGTAAGACATATGGGTAGAGAGAACTAAACCATAAATCAAAACTTGACAAAATCTAACTAAACACATAAAAGTTGCAATAAAGCTGTAAAACTCTATTCTGTTGGTTAGTAAAAACTGTGTGTTACGTTTTTTGTTTTCTTCCTTGGTCATAATAATCCATAAATACGAAAGTTAAAGACGAATCTGAAAAATTAGCCAATAGTGTTGTTTCTGAAGAACAAATAAAAGAAAAGAAGAAGAAAGAAAGGAGTATAGAGCTTTTATATAGGAAGGAACACAATACAACACTTGTGCGCAAACTTTCACAGTGTCCGACGATCTCACAGCCCAAATATCAAAGTTCCTCTCTCTCTCTCTCTCTCTCTCCTTTTTATTTCTCTCTCTCTCACTCTCTCTCTTTAAAAATCGTAGCTTTATTGCATTTTGCTTCTGCATTCGGCTTTGGATATCATAAAGTGTGAAGATTTAAGAGTGTCTCTCACTCAATCTCTCTGTTAAGAGCTTCAACCTGCAAGGAACAGCAGACCCACCAGAGAGTTTTATTTTTATTTATTTATTTTTAAAAGGAAGAGTTTTTAATGCGAAATCGTTTTCTAGGTCTGATCTGCAGATCCTGGTACCCTAATTTCCCGCTGCTGTTACGGTCTCTTCCTTCTCTTGCCGTCATTTGACTGACCTCTGCTTCAATGGTCGAGTTTTATTTCTGAGAATCTCTGTGAGAAGAATCGAATTTAGCGAGTGTTTTTTATACATTGGAAAGCCTTGTGTAGGTAGAATTAGCCAAGTGCGTTTACTACTGTATCGCATAAAGGTAACAAATCATTACAAGTCTTATTTCTTTAAAAGGTTTCTTTTTTTTGTTAATCTTTAGATTTGAATCATTTGATCGTGTTTCCTTCTCCTTAATTCTCAGGTTGAAATTTGAATCTTTGTGGAGGGTGTGAGAGAGAGATGCTGACATGCATAGCTTGTTCGAAGCAGCTAAACAATGGTGGATCTAAGAAACAAGAGGAAGATGATGAAGAAGAAGAAGACAGAGTCAGGTCTAAGCAACCTATTAAGTTCCTGACGTCACAGGTAGATAACATTCTTTCCTCTGTGTGTCACTTTCACGAGAAACACACACAAAATGAGATAAATGAAAAGAAACTCCGAGA
This sequence comes from Camelina sativa, assembly GCF_000633955.1. Taxonomy (NCBI): domain Eukaryota; kingdom Viridiplantae; phylum Streptophyta; class Magnoliopsida; order Brassicales; family Brassicaceae; genus Camelina; species Camelina sativa. The sequence continues at coordinate 6,672,488 of NC_025703.1, read as the reverse complement.
CAGGACCATTTATTTTGTTCTTGTTGGTTTCTGTTTGGAAGCTAAGAACATATCAACAAGTCAATTTCTGATCTTTTCAACGAATTAGGGATAGTTTCCTTACCTCTAGAATCCTAAATTTAAGTCCGTGACTTTCAAAATGTCTTAGTTTTTTTTTCCTTGTACTTAATTTTGTCAATACCATGTGAATCTTCAGATAAAAGACATGGCAGTAAAAGCATCAGGTGCTTATAAAAGCTGCAAACCGTGTTCAGGGTCGTCAAACCAGAATAAGAACGGAAACTACGCTGATTCGGATGCTGCTTCGAATTCTGGGAGGTTTCGTTATGCGTATAAGAGAGCAGGGAGTGGAAGCTCAACACCGAAAATTTTGGGGAAGGAAATGGAGTCAAGGTTGAAAGGGTTTGTGAGTGGAGAAGGAACACCTGAATCCATGAGTGGTAGGACAGAGTCCACAGTGTTCATGGAGGAAGAAGATGAGCTTAAGGAATGGGTTGCTCAAGTTGAGCCTGGTGTCCTCATCACATTTGTATCATTGCCTGAAGGAGGGAATGATATGAAACGGATTCGGTTCAGGTAACTTTTAACTGTTTTGTTGCATTTTACACAAAAAAAGAAAGTTGGGATCTTCAACTGAATCAAGATGGTGGTACATTGTGTTTTTATATCGGGGACATTGCAGATGATATACTCAACCAATATGAACTATTCCATAGTGTTTTGAAATCTGTTGAGTTTTGATTTTGGAAATAGAGATGTGTGTTAATTGGAGACCAGCTAATGAGAAGTACAATTGATATTTAGGATATTATTATGTGAGATTTCTGTGTTGGAAACTGTTGCTTCTTGATTCAATTGAAGTGGTCCCCAAACATTTGCTGGAATTATGAGAACTTGTACATCTTTTTTGCCAAGAAAGGTTTTTGAGATGTGGGTTATATTTTGGTAGTTGAATCCAATGCAGAACTTAAATGGATTCCCCAAGAACAATTGTGTGGGGAAGTGTTTGGTGAATTTAATTAGTAAGTTCTTTTTGTATGTGGGAAATCTAATGAGACCACGAAGATCTAACTAACTTTCTTCATGGCCTCATTAAATAGGAACATTGTGGCTCTCAAGGATTACTGCAGACTCTGACTTTTCTGTTGAACATAACATTGTTAACTTGGTTGCTATTGTCATGGTGTGTATATGCTTAAGACAGCTTCTAATTTGTTGATTTTGACTTCAAATTTGTATTGCTTGCAGCCGTGAAATGTTTGATAAATGGCAAGCTCAAAAGTGGTGGGCAGAGAATTTCGACAAGGTGATGGAATTATACAATGTGCAGCAGTTCAATCAGCAGAGTGTCCCACTTCCAACTCCTCCTAGATCCGAAGATGAGGTATATGCTCTGGCTTCACTTATGAACACATGAATCCAGTCATCATCAAAAAACCTGTATTTGATTCTTTGAGGTCTAACTAGTTTTGAGTTTGGTATACCAGAGCTCACGAATTCCGTCTAGCAAGAATGATCCTGCAACTCCACCGCTGAACAAAGAAAGCTCTCGAGGAAAAGGCTACGCTTCTTCTGGCTCACTCACTCAGCAACCAACAGCCCAAACACGAAGTCGACACCATGATTCATCTGGTCTTGCTACAACGCCAAAACTCTCTAGCATAAGTGGGACGAAAACCGAAACATCATCTGTTGATGAGTCTGCAAGAAGTAGCTCATCAAGGGAAGGAGAAGAAGAAGAAGAAGCAGATCATTCAGGGGAGCTCTCTGTAAGTAACGCAAGTGACATTGAAACTGAATGGGTTGAACAGGACGAAGCAGGTGTTTACATCACAATCAGAGCTTTACCGGATGGGACTCGGGAGCTTAGACGGGTTCGCTTCAGGTAAAAAAAAAAAGACAAGACTTATTTTCTCTGTTCCCTTTTAAAAAGCAAGAAACACTTAAAAACATCATTTTCCTTGTGGTTGGTTTGTAGCCGAGAGAAGTTTGGGGAAACGAACGCAAGATTGTGGTGGGAGCAGAACAGAGCTCGGATACAACAACAATACTTGTGATGATGATGATCTCTAGAGGGATCTCTGGACACAGGAGGAAAACAAAACACTTTTTTTTTTTAATACTATGTTTTAACTACTCGGATTAAAGCTACAGATTAATGGAAGTAACTTGGGTTTCAGATAATGCATGTACCCACCATTTAGTTGGTGGTTGTTAGTAGTTCTCTTTCTATTCTTTTTTCATTTACATCTTCTCTATAAAGAGGTACTATTAGTTTTATACTTTCAGTGGATATTTTTCTTGGTTTTAAAAGGGTCATGTATAGAAAAGTCCAATTCTAAGAAATCCATATTACTCTATTTCACTGGCCACCTTCCCAATTTTTTTTTTTAAAGACAATAATATTAATACTTTGCACTTTATAAGAAACATATGTCTTGTCTCTAATAAATAATTCATTTAGTATATATGACAATGATTATGGTATGTACTTTAAATGTATTAATTAGATAGTAATGAAAACATGAAAATTGCAGCTATTAAACTTGTACTAATCTCTTTTGAAATTTCCATTTCTCACTTCCAATTACTATTTTTTTTAAGGAGTGAAATGGTTATTTTTTTGGTTTATCCGATTATTAGTGCTTTTTTGGAACTAATTTTTTTTTTTTAGAATAAAGTAATAAACCCTCTCTCTCTCTCTTTCTCTCTATTTATTTTCCCCAAATCTTAACTTTTTTTTTTTTTTTTCCTCTCGTCTCCTCTGTGTACTGCGAAACCCTAGTGGTCTCTATATCCGATTTTTAGGGTTTAAGAGTCAAATCATTTAGCATCTCTTACCTGGCCTACGCGGATCGCACTTGGTTTCGCTAGATAACTCTCATACTCGATCCTTTTTTTGAATTTTCTCTGTTTCTTTTGCGTGTTTGCGATTATTCGATAGAACGGCTTTGATCCGTAATGGTGACTGGGTCCAGAACTAGCGGTAATCGTGGGGTAGGACTCGATGATGGAGCCAAAAAGATGATTCAATCGATTAAGGAAATTGTGGGTAATCACTCCGATGCCGATATTTACACTGCCCTTAAAGAAGCAAACATGGACGCTGACGAGGCTGTGCAGAAGCTGATTTATCAAGGTTTCTCTCTCTTTTCCCATCTATTTCTCTCTCTCCAAAGTTAGGGTTTTTACTATTTGTTCNTTTTTTTTTTTTTTTTTTTTCTCGTCTCCTCTGTGTGTACTCGAAACCCTAGTGGTCTCTATATCCGATTTTTAGGGTTTAAGAGTCAAATCATTTAGCATCTCTTACCTGGCCTACGCGGATCGCACTTGGTTTCGCTAGATAACTCTCATACTCGATCCTTTTTTTGAATTTTCTCTGTTTCTTTTGCGTGTTTGCGATTATTCGATAGAACGGCTTTGATCCGTAATGGTGACTGGGTCCAGAACTAGCGGTAATCGTGGGGTAGGACTCGATGATGGAGCCAAAAAGATGATTCAATCGATTAAGGAAATTGTGGGTAATCACTCCGATGCCGATATTTACACTGCCCTTAAAGAAGCAAACATGGACGCTGACGAGGCTGTGCAGAAGCTGATTTATCAAGGTTTCTCTCTCTTTTCCCATCTATTTCTCTCTCTCCAAAGTTAGGGTTTTTACTATTTGTTCTCGTCTTCCTCGTGATCACAAAGGATTGATGTTACATCTTGTTTATATCTGGGATAAGGCGTATGTAGAATCCTGTAGATTGCTTATGCTAAGTTCCGGTTTTGGTTTTTTGTTCTATTGGGGTTGTGGTGATGATAATTCGATTGACTGATAACTTAGGTTCCTGTTTCCATTTCGATATTTGTCAATTCTCTCCAGGATTCGAAAATTACTATATACCTGATATAGTATTGGTCTTCACTTGGATTTCATTTTACGTTTTTTTTTTACTGTCGTGTTTTGTTGTTTGCAAATGGTGTCTTTTATCTGTGTTTTCGTGCACTAAAGCTTTTCTTTTGATCAGATCCATTCCACGAGGTGAAGAGAAAAAGAGACAGGAAGAAAGAGGTAAAGTCGCAAATATTTGTTTCGTTTCTTCTCTTTTGAACCTTTGTGTGCCAAATGCCAATTGCCATCACCATCATCATGTTATAGTTTTTTAGTTTCACTCCTTACCCTTTTAGAAGCTGCAGTTGAAGTAGGTGACTAGATTTTCCGTCCTGTTACTAGTATTTCTCATCGGGTGTCTACGTGTGCAATTAGTGTTTAGCGGGCATTTTAACCATCCTTTTGATGAAATTTAATATTTTGTGTGCCCGTTAGTTGAATTGGCTGTCGAAAACCTTTTCAACTTTTCTAGCCATTCATTTAGTTTGCTGAATTCCTAAAGATCATTAAGATACTTCTTTTAGGCTGCAACCTGTGTCTTGTATAAGTCTGATTTTTTGGGGGGTGTTCTTTGACTTCAGGATACAGTACTTGTTGAGCCGGCCGACAGAAAGAAACCTCTTGAAAATGTTACCAGTGAAGTGAAAGTTCGTACGCAGCCTGAATATAATGTTCGGAGAGGAGGCTACAATAGAAATTTCTTCCCCAGGAATGCTGTTCAACGAAATGCATTTCCTAGGAATCCTGCTACTGGTAAATCAATTTTATGATAATATACGCCCCAGTTTCTTTTGCATGCTTATACCAAAAATCTTTTTAACTTGTTTTAAGTTGATTTTTAAATGGTTCTTAAACATAAACCTATTACGGGGGCATAAAATGCACTTTGTTGAATCCAGAAAAACATATGAAGGTCGAGGAAAATAGAAATTAGTGTTTAATGCATTTTACCATTGTTGAATCTTTGTGATTGGCGTGAGGCCTTGAAGTTTTATCTGATGTATTGATTGTATTTCACCTAGAAATGTTGTTCTGTATGTTTATAATTTGTCCGTTTCATGGTAGTGCAGGATCCAACAGAGAGTTTCGTGTTGTTAGGGACAACAGGTCTAATCCAAATGTTGAAGAAGAGTTGAAGCATTCTTCTGCCCTGTCTTCTGAATCAAATATTAACAAAGTGGTGGCCACTGTGAACAAAAAGGGGTACGTATGATCAATTGTAATATATCCTGTTGTTCTTATTCGAGCTTTCTATACTAAGTCGCTTACTTGCCTTGTTTTGCTTTTTTACATAATTAAATAGCATGATACGTTGTTTACTCTGAATGGTCTGTTTTTAGTGTTACTATTACAAGGGAGTTAATTTGCTTTAGCTGTACTTTTCCAAAAAAAATAGTAAAGTAGGACTCTAAGACGATAAGAGACGCATTTGTTTTGTGCTATTTGTGGTTTGGTAGACGAAAGTAGGAGTGTGTATGTTCTCTTGGTAGGCGTTCCTCTGAAATGTTCCTCAAATATGGTTACTTTTTGGGAAACAGAAAGCCTAACGAGGACTAGATAAATTTTGAGCAAACTATGCTGAAATCAAATGTGAAAAATAAGAATTTTCGCTTTATTTTCATTGTTTGCCAGCTCAACAGGTGGTTTGGGAGATCGTGACTCTTCTGGGGTTCAAGATTTTACTGGTGATGTCAGGCTCAGGCAGGGTGAAATTGCTCCTTCGCACCGTTCTACCAATAAAGAGCTCTCTGATGGAAAGCAGACAGTCCGTGGAGTTACTTTGCCATCAACCAATTCAGTTCTTGGTGTATATGCGTCTTCCACAGATCCAGTTCACGTACCATCCCCTGTTTCTAGATCATCACCCGTGGGAGCTATTAAACGGGAAGTAAGGGGTGTAGGTTTAGGTGGAAAACCTTCTGAAAATGTTGGTAAAGATCCATCTGTCCGATCTTTTCCAGGGTCCTCTATTAGGAAGAATGGGCCTCCAAATGCATATCGACCATCTTCCCCAACTTCAAAGATTGATCACAATCAAACTACTGCACGAGAGCCTATTATGTCCAGCGGTGTTGAAAAGAATAAGTCATTTTTGAACAGACAGCGTGGGAATAGAGGAAGTCAATATGCTAGAACACAACAAGTTGGTGGCCATACAAAGGGTAACACTTATACGCCAATTATTTATTAATCAAATGGATGTTGTGCTTTATTTGATTTCTGCTAGGCGGCTCTTTTCTCTGTATATAGCTTCTGTCTTTGTTAATATAATCCTTTCTTTCAATCTATTGGGAAGTCCTGGTGGTAGCCATTTCTTTTCATGACTTCTGATACTCTTGATCAACCTGTACGTAATGCAGGAGTCTCACAGAACAAGGAGTGGAAACCTAAATCAAATCAGAAACCTGTTGGACACAACCCTGGAGTAATTGGAACACCTACAAAGTCTCAAGCTCGCCGTCCTGCTGATAATTCCATAAACGTGGAATCAGAAGCCGTTAAGTTGCAAGATACGCTTTCGCATGTTCATATCAGTGAAAGTCAGAATGTCATCATCGCAGATCATATTCGCGTCCCGGAGACTGACCGCTGTCACCTGACTTTTGGTAGCTTTGTTCAAGAGTTCAATTCGTCAAGAAATTCAGCATCTGCTTTTCAAGAATCATGCTCTTCAGAAGAACTTAGAGAATCTGATCAGAGGTAAGTTCTGACATTTGGTGGTATTGTTTGTTTTTGTACATATTGGTTCTAGTTTGAGATCATTTGCATCGTTCTTTCAATTAATTGGTGATATTGTTGACAGTTTGCTAGCTACTTGTCCTGAGGCTTCAACAGATGGTCTGGGCGTTCAGCCTATTAGTATTCTTGATGATCATGTCAGAATTTCTGCATCTGAGTCACCCGTCTCGGCTGTATCTGAGCCACAGTTGCCCGACCAGAAAGAAACTAATAGATCTGACAATTTGGATGAGTACTCGGGAGTCCAATCACTCAATAGGAATGGTCCACCTTATAATCCTTTAGAGTTTGAACAGCAGCAAGATCCTCCCGAGCTGCAAAAATTCTCAGTAAGGATTCTTACAATTTTAACTTTTAAAAATTCACCGAAAGATTAATTTTAATAAAGAATGACATGCTTGTCCTTTCCAGCAGGCATATGATAATCATGGTAGCTATGAATTTCCTTATTTTAGTCCTGCAATGGATGAAACCATACGAGGTCAAGGATTACCATCTCCACAGGAGGTAATTTATGTTTCTTTTAGTTTTTACTGGTTTGGCTGCATGAGTTGATGCGTAAGAGTCTAGTTAGTTCCTCTTTGAGCAGCTGGTTTGTGCATGTGTCCTAGTTATCTTTTCATTTCATAAACCAGGAAAAACTAATCAGGTGTTCTTTTAATAATGCAGCAGGCATTAGGTTCTCACATGGTAAATAATGCCCCTCCATCTACTATTCCCATGTTGCAGCAACAACAACAACAAGCATCAATGCAACAGATGTATCCACAGGTTCATGTTTCACATTATCCCAATCTCATGCCTTATCGTCAGTTCCTCTCCCCAGTCTATGTTCCCCACCAGATGCCCATGCCAGGCTACTCAGGTAACCCAGCAGCATATGCACACCCTTCAAATGGTAATGGCTATGTACTGATGCCTGGAGGCGGTTCTCATCTCGGTTCGAATGGTGTCAAGTATGGGATCAATCAGCAATTCAAACCAGTTCCAACAGGTGGGCATACGGGGTTTGGGACGTACAACAATCCTAATGGGTATCCAATTAATCCTCCCAATGTAGTTGGAAACGCTACTGGACTTGAAGATTCATCTCGCATGAAATACAAAGATGGAAATATCTACAATCCAAATCCTCAGGTAATGATAAGTAATTAAGTATGTTAGTCTCCGAACTTCATGTTGTCAGTTATGTTTCATTCTGATGAGTGTTTCCTTATCTGACACAACAGGCTGAGACTTCTGAGATTTGGATGCCAAATCCCAGAGATCTTTCAAGCCTTCAGTCTCCTCAATATTACAACGTCGCTGGACAAACGCCTCATGGCGCTTACTTATCATCCCATACAGCACATCCATCCTTCAACGCCGCTGCAGCAGCAGCACAATCACCTCACATGCAGTTCCAGGGTCTCTTTCACCCGCCACAGCCTGGTACGATGGCGAATCCGCACCACATGGGACCTGGGCTTGGTGGTAATGTTGGAGCTGGGGTCGTGCCCTCTCCTCCGTCTCAAGTTGGTACTTATCAGCAATCACAAATTGGTCATCCGAACTGGCCAGCAAGCTTCTGAACAAAATCTAACCTTTGTCTACTTGTCTAATGGGTTATAATAGCCAAAAGCAAATATTTTGATTCTCCTTATGAAACGCCCAAACTCTGTTTTCATTAATCTTTTTATTCAATGCATAAAAGGTTCCCAGCTCTCACTAGTTATCAATAAATGTTTTGTCTGCTTCCATATCCCCTCATCTTTTACAGCTGCAGGTATGTTGTTAAGTTCCCATGGTGTCAAAGTGTCAAGGTAAAGTTCTATCCGTGCTTCTTAAACTTTTAATCCCACTATAGTTTCTGTAAATTCCAAGAACCCTACAATGCATGTGATGGTGTTTAAGTGTGAAACCCTGTCACTCAAAACATTGTTGCTTGTTGCTAGTGTTTCCACATTGTCGATGTTCATTAAGTAGTAAAGAGAGTTGAGAGTTTTGTTTAGCTGTTGAATTTTCTTCTTTTGAGTTGTGTCTCTCCATTTCTCTTCATATTCCTTATTAAATTCTTGATAGAGAATCATTAGTTGTTGAGCTTGACCTAACTTTCCTCTAGCCTTTAGAATATAAAACAAATATTCTTAATCAGAAAACTTGTTGAAGCTAAGTCTATAGGTTTTGATTAGCTCCTTGATTACTTTTGTTTTTTAGGTGTCATAGCACACTATGCCATCATAACAAAAGAATCTAATTGATCGTTTTGTTGACATATTTAGAGAACTAAATACTTAGTTTGGAGGAGGTGGGTCTTAAATCAAGGGGCCAACTAGTTTACTTAGAGCGTAATTTGTACGGGCTTTTCTTGCTCCTCTGATTTAATAGGTCGTGGCTCTTTTTTTTATCTCCCAAGTCATGCTCCTACCTTATTGAGAAATGATTACTCTCTACGAATCTCTTGGGACTCCATGATTTTGAGCGCTAATACTCTAATTTGTCTCATTTTGACCGGTCTTGAGATAACTAAACGTGGTTTCACTGTTGTTTCACTCAATATTAATAACACCTACCGCGTTAGCAAGGATTAGCTTGAGATTTTCTAGATATTCTGTAATTTGTTGAGTTTTGTGAATTAAGGAAATGGTACTGAAAATGATTGAGGAGATTTTTGTATTAGAAAAGTAATTTTGACTAAGACTGGCTAGCGTAGAGTAGAGGTTTAGGGTTCATCACTTAGATAACCTACCCGCATGTAAGAGGGATAATGATGGGCAATTTTGGCACTTCTTGACCCTATTCTATATCTCTCATAGAATAATTTATAGGAGATTAAGAAGAATTGGCAAATTTAATTGAAGATTAGTTTGTTTATTTTTTCCTAAATAAGTCAAAAGGTTCAATGATCGGTTTTAGAGATTTATAAAGCCATTGACCCCTAACTTCTTACCACTTTTGTTCAATGAAGGCCTGTTTGTTGAATCAAAAAATATTAATTTCTCCCAACAAATCATCTAATTCTGTTAAAAGTTGACACGTAAATGCAATGCAGTAATGAGTAAACTGTTATTATCTTTATCGACGATAATATGTTCGAAACGTTGTATAGTATATCTGATTTGTGAACATGACATGTCAAATCAGNACCCTATTATATATCTCTCATAGAATAATTTATAGGAGATTAAGAAGAATTGGCAAATTTAATTGAAGATTAGTTTGTTTATTTTTTCCTAAATAAGTCAAAAGGTTCAATGATCGGTTTTAGAGATTTATAAAGCCATTGACCCCTAACTTCTTACCACTTTTGTTCAATGAAGGCCTGTTTGTTGAATCAAAAAATATTAATTTCTCCCAACAAATCATCTAATTCTGTTAAAAGTTGACACGTAAATGCAATGCAGTAATAAGTAAACTGTTAATATCTTTATCGACGATAATATGTTCGAAACGTTGTATATGTGATTTGTGAACATGACATGTCAAATCAAAAGATAGTGGAGTGATTTATAGACATCCATTCATACACCAACATCGAATGGTATAATGGTAAGTGTAGTTTCTTCTTTGATTGGGCTGTTAGAGGAAAATATTAATATCAAACGTTACTCTTAAAAGAGTTGTATCGTGTATGCTCTCTAGCTATTTGATTTAAATGGAATCTGCTTTTGCTATATTGCATGCACCAACTCAATCATGATGTGATCGGAATCTTTTTGTCTTTCTTTTGTTTATCATATCCCACACATGCGTGGAATCACTGCAACTTCTGTTTATTGTACATATTATATAATTCTTTCGTAGTTATTTCTCTCTTTGTTTTCGTTTACCTATGGTACGACTTACGGGATTATATATTTTAAAATAAGGTTATACATTAATATATTTCTACATTCTAAATTTCTAATCATTTTAGTAACTCAACTTTGTAATATATGAAAGTCGTAAAAAGTATTTGCCAATTTAAAGCGCTGTTATAAAACCATATGTTTTTTATTCAACAGAAAATCATATTGAATCATCTACTATATGATATGTGCGATATTTAGAAAATTTAAGAGACTGACACGGACGTTTCATTACAACATGTTAAATATATGAAATTCAGTAATTGTTAAGAGTTAACATGAACGCTTTTAAAAAAAATTAATACGTATTACTTGAACTATTTCATAATTTCTCATAAATTAAAATCAAGTTTGGTAAGGTTTACAATATTTTTTATATAAACACAGCAGAAATTAATTGTAAAAATGGTTGAGAGATGGGTCCAGTTGATGAAGAGCTCCACGAGTGTGAAGTTTCGTGGATTGAAGGGGCGTTCATAATGCATATGTGTTGTGTGTCATTCTATGGTGAATTTCACATACAGTCTCTTTTATATAAGAAAACTACTGTAGTCACTTTACAAAACTCGTTTCTCTTATGTTACATTTTTCATCACGTTTAGTTTTTTTTTGTTTCCCTTAATTCAACCAGGCATGTTTATAAGGTTGATATAATTAATATCTATATTTAAGCTGTTAAGCAACAGTAAGCTATCCTTCCTTGCATCTGTTTTCCATTGATGTATCATGCATGAAATTATATTTAAAGAAATGGAGTTCCCCTTAGCCCACGGGAGTAATCATTTTGCAAATGAGCACCATTATCTTTTAGCATGCACTCTTCTCACACATTCTAATTGAGACTTGTATTATTATTAATGATCCAATAATTTGTTATTCAGAAAACACATCTCAAAACCAAAGTTGGCAAGGGTGATTTACGATTTAATCTGAATAATATATTTCAGATATCCTGTCTATATAATAGTACCCAACTACACCACTCAAAGAAAAAGGTTAAGCAGTATAATAACTACGCACCGCATGCTTATGCATTATAAGCATCATTCTATTATCTATCTTAAGAGCTAAGATATACTCCCTCCGTTTCATAATCTAGGATGTTTGGAGAAATATTTTTGTTTTATAATATAGGATGTTTTCAATTTTCTATACAAATTTTAGATTAATTTCATATTTTATATTATGCAGTCTTGTTTATACTTGGTTAAATTTTTTAAAAGTAACTATTTTTTAATATGTGTTTTATCTAAAACATCCTATATTTTGAAATAGAGGGAGTATATGAGAGATAACCAATATACATATCTTCAAAAGATTTTGCGCCTAAAAATGATTAGTATTAATATTCCTTCTTTGTTATCAAAAGTGCTTTCCGTTAGCTAACCGTATAAGTAATCAACTTTACATATCGTTACATGTGGAGACTAATTATACTAATTTTGTCCCATGGTGTGCGTAAGAATATTAAATTGGAAAAAGAACGTCGGAAAATACATATGTTAATGTCCACTACATTTGTTTAAAAAAATCTAGTCACATGTTATTTACCTCATCATGTTAAAACATTTCATCCATCTTAAATGTTATTCACGTGAAGTCAATATATAGCAAAAAGTAATTAAATATTTGAACCGATTGGTAGCTTGGAACGTGTCTATAAACATAAACTTAACTATCCTCTAATTAATAAGGCACAGAAAACTGATAGATACTGTATGTAGAATTCCTTGAAATTACAATAAATAAGCCTAATTTCGCTAAAATAGGCAATTGCGTTCGGCGGTAGTTAGGAGGGAATTGGATACATGTAGTTAAAGATGTTAATTATGAGAGAGAAGTTGATTACACACAATCAATGATTCAAAGTTAAAATCAAGTTGTAAAAATAAAAGGAACCTTAACATAATCATCATATAGCTGAGTCAAAATTTTTGAATTCAAAACTTATTTATATAGATTTCATTTATATTATAATACGGTATTGTTGTTTTGAAAAAAGAAAAAAAAAACTTATAAAGATAACAATCGATATTATAACAGTGTTGGCCTGTTGAGTCACCTTTACATGGTAAAAGAAAGCGACGCTTATTACAGTAATTCTTCATATTTAATTATAAAAAAAAATAATCATCTCTACTTGTTAATAAAGCCTGATTTTGTTAATCAGATAGATGATATTGTCTTAATCCCGCTGTCTATGTCTAATCATTTCCATTATACTGTTGGCTCCCTGCTATTTTGCCCTCCTTCCTAGCAATTTTGTCACAAACATGCAATATACAAATTTTGTAAAAAGTATTTAAACTAAAATTTAACATGTTTGCTTATCTTATCTTATTTTGTCGACCGCTAATTAGATTGAAGATAAATATGAGCTAGGGACTCAATTACCAACTAATGTTGCTTGCAAAATTATGGTTGTTACTGAGATATGCTGGTTTAATTTGGTGTTAGGTTAATGAGTGATAAGAGTCTCTTTAGCCGCATTGCTTGACTGTTGCTTAATCCTCCATTAGCTATTTCTTTTAACCAATCTTTACTCTTTACACTTCACAAACACAGCATTTTGCTTCTTAATTATTTTTGGTTTCGGATTTCTAAAGCTAAAGCCTAGCTAGATAGCGTTCGTAGTAGGGTTTTCCAAATATCGCCATCGCTTTATTTTCTTATCTCCTACTATTTTCTTTCTCCAATATTTGACTAGTTCCCTTCATGTTACATATTCTCTACTGTATAATATAGACCTGGGTCAAATTCTGCAGTTAATCGTTTTCCTATGTTTGACTAATTCAGTGCAGATTTTAGTATTTTTTATATAAAAAAAAAAATTGAGAGTGAAATATGGGTCAGAGTTTAAATATCTGTTTTGAAGGAAGAGTATTTGGGAGATAAATTATCTTAAAAGGATGCAAGACTTTTGAGTTCTCTCAACAAAAACTCTTCGTCCCACTCGTTCTGCAATTGTAAGCCTAAATGAACATGTTCCTTCTATACGACTATACTAAATAGATACACACATTAAGTTAAACATGATCTTTAAAAGTGTTTCTTTTCAACTTGGGATCAAGAGCATACGACACACCAAATCTTTGGTCACCACAATTCCCTTATTTTCTTAACAACTCAACCATGTGGAAGTGTCTTTCAGTCTTAAACTTGAGATCATTCGTTGCACAAAAAAAAAAAAAAAAACTTGAGATGTCGTCTCTCAAAGTTTTTTTCTCTAATTAGTCTCTCTCTCTCTCTCTCTCTCTCTCTCTCTCTCTCTCTCTCCCTCCATGCTTCTTCTCGGTTTAATATTTCTCAGACTTTTGTAATTACGTTATAACGTCCATGTCTTTTTCTTGAACTCAAAAGCCACAACAAGAAAGCCGCCGCTTATTAATCTACAAACATAGTTCTCAAATAGTATATATTCTGTCTAAAGATATTCACAAGTATTTATCAATTCTTTACTCCGAAATTGTATAATTTGTATCTAAACATTTAGAACGTTGTAGTTTTGAAATGTTTAATTAGGCATCATGAGATTAGAAAAAAAAAAAAGTGGCAATGGACCCAAGTATCTGTATTGGGTTTGCTGTAATAAATGATAGAATTGTTTTGCTTCTAGTATTAAATAAAATACAAATAAAATTGAAAACAAATTAAGACTTATGATGAGGAATGAACAACTTTAATCTTTTTCTTTATAAGTAGGGAACACATAAGTGAATCTTTGAGTCTTGTCATGTGAATAAAGGCTAAGCTGCTCTGTAACCCAGCAGTGATATCCCATAATCCCTTTTTGTTCAAGACAAATTCCTAGTATTTTTAAACCATTTTGATTCATGGACATATGAAAATCTATAAATTTTGATTTTAGAAGAATATTTACTACCCGTCCACCTAAAAAAAATAGCAACAGACAACACCTTTTTTTACGCTTTACGTTTTAAGGTGGCAAATTACGCTCTCACTTTTTTCTTTCCTTACATTTCACATTTTTGTAACATCTGGTTCTGCAACTAAATTTGAAGTTTTTTTTTTTTTAATGACCACAGACAGAGTGTATGCTTGGCAAAAACATTATATTAAAAAATTAACAGTTCACTAATTTATACTAACTAGTATATTGTTAACGTTTTATCATTAAATTACAAACACACAAAAAAAAACAAACTATATTATTAGCTAACTTCTCCCCATCATAATGTTGCATTGCATGGTTCCGAAGCTCTATTCTACAAGTCTATAATGTTTCTTTCAAATAATCAAATAAAAATAACGTGAACGTCAATCTATTTCCTAAGAAATCTCACTTCTGTTTTTGTCATATACCTACATACCTGTTTTTACCATATGGCAATAAGTATCAAATATTTTTAATTTTATTAAAAAAAAATGAAGATGATTGATGTTAATAAGTTTTGTGGGGGACGTAGCAGAGAGAGAGACCATAGCTGTCGAGAAAGACACGTGGCAATGATTACTCTGCCCTTCTTTATAAACATACTCCTTCCTTCTTCCTTCCTTCCGTCTCCTCCTCTCTCTCACCCATTCATTACTTACATCTCTTTCCTTTCCCGGCCACCTCGAAGCTTTTCTTCTCTCATGGAGACTTGGGAGAAGCCTATTTCTTCATCTCACCACCGTCGTCACCCTTCCTTCTCATCCTCTCTCCTCGACCAAATCTACCGCTCCATCGACGATTCCTCCCCTGCCGCCCTCGACTCCACCAGGAAGAAGAAACATCATCATCACCAACACCGTAACGAGGATCGTGAGATCTCTCCAGTTTATCACCGCCGCTCAGTCGCCGCTGATTTCGAGAGATCAAGTAGGAGGACCAACACCACCGACTTTCTCAGACATTCTAACTCCAGCTCCTCTGACTCTAGCGGCGGCGGGTTCTCATCATCCGAGTCTGATTCATTCTACGGACGTTCCAAATCTTCTGCCTCCCCACCTCCTCCGTCCACTCGTCAACAACAACCGAAGCCTATTCGGACATCAACCGTCGACAACTCCTCCTCCGTCCAGAAACCTAAAGAACTCGGTGGTTTCTTGAGAACCAAGTCAAAAGCGTTAAAGATCTACTCCGATTTGAAAAAAGTGAAACAACCAATCTCTCCCGGCGGCAGACTCGCTACTTTCCTCAACTCTCTTTTCACCAACGCCGCCGCAACTAACCCTAAGAAGCAGCAGCGCAAGAAAACTACCTCCTCCGTGGAAGAAACAGTACACGCCTCTTCCACCACCACGTGCTCATCCACGTCGTCCTTCTCCAGGTCTTGCTTGAGTAAAACTCCGTCTTCTAGCGGCAAATCAAAAAGATCTGTACGGTTCTGTCCTGTCAATGTGATCCTCGACGAAGATAGTACTTCTTCCATTCCCATGCCTTACGCTTATAACAGCAGGCTCTACGGTAGTAACGAAGCTAAACGCGACGTCATGGAAGAGCATCGCCGTGTTATCGAAGCAGCCAAAGATCTTCTCAGAACTTACCATAATAAGAACAAGGCTACTACAACAACGTACGACGATGACATCAACATCACCAACGTAGAGGATGACGACGATGCCGCGAGTTGCGCCAGTTCTGATCTATTCGAGTTGGAGAATCTCTCGGCCATTGGGATCGAGAGGTATCGAGAAGAGCTCCCGGTTTACGAAACCACTCGTCTGGATAACATGAATCGAGCCATCGCTACTGGTTTACTTGTATAATTTTATTATTACTTTAGTTAATGGTTGGGGTAATTAGTTTTTAGATCATTCGGTTTTCTTACCCCTTGGGGTTTATGTTTTACCGCTTCCTGTAAACGGTTTTTGTGTTATCCTTGTTAAGTAACTCGTGTATGTATATCCATCGTTAATTAATCATCTTAAACTTGGTATCTAAGTTCATAACTAAGCAGCTTAATTAGCTTCTGATTACACTGAGCTAATCTTTATTGCGAGAGTTCCAGAATCATCGCAGAGGTGACGGAAGAAAAAGAGAGAGTCAAGTTTTCTATTCTCTTCGTCAATTAGAATAGCAAAGAGTCGTTGCCTTTTTTTTTTTTTTTTTTTACTCTGTTTTTTTAGGAAATTAATACTATATAACAAGAAGATTAATTTCAGTAGATGAAATAATTATTAATTAACTAAAAGTAAAAGATTTGATTTGATGCTACTAATAATGATCAATAAGATGTGGGAAAAAAAGTGAAAGAGACATGGTCTCAAATGTCATGGACAATAGTATCCAATATTTGATTCTTTTCGAGTACTTCTTCTTTTTTATTTTTGGCCTGAATTTGATTGGGTTGGCTTGTCTGGTTCTAAACATGGCTTCAGATTATAATCTTGGATTATGCATTATATAAGTCTTGTCTATTTCTAAGTACACGCATTCCTTTCATATCTACCTATCACTGATGATTAAACATCAAGTGATAAAGATGATGAACGTTACGTTAGTAGTTAACATGCATGTTGTTAATTAGAATGTTAGAACGTGTTGGGTCTGTTATTAGGTCTGTAATTAATTCTTTCTTAAAACGACATGCAAATAGATTCTAGAATGGTAAAAGTTTCTGTCGAAAACACTATATATATCAAAATGACGAATCATGTGTTATTAATATGTTACGTACATATGTCAGATTGTCATGTCAACCTTCGATTTGATTGCCTGATAGAAAGATAAAGACTCACATATGTAACGTTATAAATCATATAATAATATATTCATATTTCGGAATTTATTTGCATAATACATGCCGAAAAAAAAAGGCATGACCAAAATTAAATTTGGTTCAAAGTAACAAATTGGACCACCGAATCATAGCGTTATGATAAGCTATTAAAGCTAACACAAACATGCTGCTTAGCTTGAAATATATGTACTTATATAATAAGTAAAGTATAATTACACAAGTAAACTATTGCCTATACAAACTATTAAAAAAGGCTAATATGGCTATGTAGTCAAAAGTATCCGATACAAAGGACAGATCGCATAGTCTAGTAGCCCAGCTTCCTACTTTTATTTTCTTTTCATTTGTTTAGATGACTTTAATAAAACGGTTTATTTGTAGCTTGCAATCCCCGCATAATCGAGAATCAATCCTTTGATAGCTTCAATAAGAAAAAAGGAAATAAATAGTATACTTCAATGCTGTCAAAACCAAAACAAAACAAAAATCTAATTAAAGTAAAAGTTAGTGAGTTAATTAGTGTATAAACGGATACTTACATCGGTAAGTATAAAATACTATGTGGATTTGTCCCTATTTGTGGTGGGTGAAGTGGGGGAGTTAGGAAAGTGAAAATATAATCATGAGAGTAACGTGCTGATTTAGCCAATTAATTTCAAAAGTTTGACTCCAACAATCAAATCTCTAATCAATTAAACAAGTAATTACTTTTTCTATACAAACCAAAATGGCGGTAAAGACGAATGTGACCAAAAAAAAAAAATTGTAGGACATAAAATGACTAGTTAAATATGCGGTTGTATTTTGAAAAGCAATTACAGATTGCAATTACAATTTTATTTAATTTCCTTTCATATAATTTGTAAACTATTATAACAATTTTTATATATGCATGTCTTGTTTAACACTAAGAATTTCTTTCGGTAATTTATAGAATATAGAATACACGAGTGTATAAACACATATTAACGTAGAAGTTTCGTGGTGAATGGTGATCATACAAATCAACAAAAGCATTTAATTTGGACAGCTACATATCATATATATATATATATATATATATTGACACAATAAATTGATATGTATGTTATAAAGATAAAAGAATAATTAAGGGGCATACAATGTCCCATATCAACCATGCACAACTCGTCATTCTCATGCACTACCAGCTATTTCTATATATATTAACTAGCTAGGGCTTACACCATTTCAAATCACACAAGCTAAGACACACACTCAGTCCACTATATGTAATATGTATATTTAATTCGGAAAACTTACTCTCTATTTGTGAGTGTGCACGGACGTGTACATGTCGTCGTAAAACGGTACATATGGTGCAATGGTGGGACACTCTCAACACTATTATAAGCTTTCTTGTGTGTGTATGTGTCTACTAGCTAGCTATCATAGAATAGAGTCGAATTCGACATCGAAGTGTATATTTACATACCCAATGCTTATATATTTTTCTAACTTTCTAAAAAGACAATTTAGATGAGATACGTTAGCTAGAATGGTAGATGAAATTGTTAATCGAATTGAGAAAGCAAGTAATTTCGTGAAGTGGTGTTCAATTGGAGAAGCCGATCGAGAAGGGAAAGAGAAGAAGAGATGAACCAATCACCAATGAAGGTGAGATATAGGTCGGACCGGCCGGGGAAGAAACGAGTGGATATAAATGTAGCCCGCACGTGACGGGGGTGGCCACTTAAAGTGTCGTAACTCTCCCACGTGCACACGTGTAAGCACTCGTTTTTTTTTTCTGATCCCTATAGAAAAAATCTTCCACTCAACATCAAAATATGTAGATCCCACACTGGACCAAGATCAAAAGTATTAAACACTGTTCCCTTTTTTTTTGTTTTTTAAAAGTTACGATGCCAACAAAACTAACCAAATATACATCGTTTTTTTTAATAAGAAAACTGATTGTTTCTTAGCTGATCAGGATAATTCTGTCATAATCAAAATGAACTTTGTTTTTCTCTTTCTGCAATTTGATGGATGAATTCAATCTGTTTTGAAGATTTGAATATGTTTTTCTTGTTGGATACTAATATATCTTCTATTTAGAAAGACAATAACTAGTGGAGTGTAAGTTTTATTTAGTTTTTGTTGTACAAAGTCATCATAATTACATTATAGTTTTTAAAAAAATGGTAAAAATACCTGATTTTCTACATATACTTCGGAAATTTGTCTGGATTTAGATCCAAGAATGTTTATTCCAGTATATAGAAAACAAAAGCATTCCACAGTATTCAAGCTGTTAATTAATAAGTGAATAGAATTGATTAAAGTGGTGAATATATTCTAGGAATTGGTGAAAGTTGATTAAAATTGCTTTCTTGTACCACTTCACAGTTCACACACATCTTAATTGTATGTATTGTGTTACACAGCTAGGCTAAATTCATTCTTTGAAGAATTATAATTAGTGGTCAAAACTCAAGACACGAGAAGGAAAGCAAAAGAAGAGAATGTTGGAAGCTAAACCCCAAAATTCTAAAAAAAAATTAAAGAAGAATGTTTTTGTTTGATTCCAAGAAGATTATTGTTGTTGTGGTTCCATCTTTTTGTCTGAGCATCGATTAACGATGAGTGACATACGTATAACTTTCACCATCTGCCATGGCATACACATTTTTCCCGTTCTTTTTTTTTTTCTTCTTTTGGTTTTGGTTTGTTATCATATGATTTTTATGAATATATTGGTTATAGTTTTGCTATGACATAGATATTTGATTCTCTTTTTCTTCCAAGTGCTAAAATGTTTTATAAAAAGATACAATGAAAATGACTGTAGAAAATATCAACATATTACTATTATTGCCTTTGGATTCGTCATAAACCAAACTCCAAATAATTAATTTCCAGTGTCCATGCATGATGCCTAATGCATGAGCTTGTCTTCTTTCTATCTTTTGGACCATTCCTATAATCATAATTATTCGACATTACTTTATAACGATAACGATTGATCTGTTTCATATGAGTCAATGTCATCGTCTTGTTTTATATATATATATATGTTTAGTCCCTCTCGTCATGTAATATCTAAACGAAAGACAACACTACAGTATTATTTTTATTTTCTTATAATGTTAACGATCGAGCAGATCATGATGATTAATATTATTAATACTAATTTTTGTTACGTTGTTTCATTGTAAAATTATTAATAAACTATTACCAATATAATGATTTATTAGTTGAATACTCTCAGCCATGTCAGTCGATATTATATACAGTACAATTTACTTAATGTTTTTAATATTTAACTATTATAAAAGTTGTAATAAAAAAAACCATTCTCGTACATCACATTTACTATCTTGATAAAAAAGAAAACTATTCCCAGTTTAAGAAGGCATGTCTTTTTTTTTTTGGGCAAACAAGAAGGCATGTCTTGAAACTGAAAGTAAGAGCTTAAAATCAAATCTCAGTAAACCAGAACCAAACAGAATCAATCTTTTCTTTTATCATTTTTTTTTTCATTCTTTGTAATCGTGTTGTGTCTAACATATATCAGTTTGATTTGTAATAATTTGAAGAAAAATAAAGTGTTGTTATCTACGAGTTTGCCCAAAATCTTCTCATGTTCGATCCAAGATAAATTAAAAGTTACAATTTGTAAATATCTTATAAGTCTAATGTAAATGTTTTTTTTTAAAACAAAACTATTAAATGTGTAACATAAAACTATTAATGAATAAACGTAATTTCAACAATTAAAATACTTTTTAGGGTTTTCCTATAAAGCATCGATCTCTTGTTTCTTTTCACCTCACCAATCTTACATCCAAAACTTGAAAAAGAAGAAGAGAATATCTTACATCCAAAACCAAAAGCAAATATGACAAAGTGTCTTCTTATGGTAGTGTTCGTATCTATAGTAATGTTTTACATGGTTAACCCAATTTTTTCACAGGAAATGGATCCATATTCACATGAAGTGCCAGAAGATGTGGCCATGTCCCCAACTACAGATTTGGAAATTTACGTCGAAACTCCCGATGAAGCTCCATTCGAAGAAGCTGATTAACCCGCAATAAAATATGACACAGAGCTGGTTAACCATTACTCGCACAAGCAACGTGATTTTCTTCGGGCTTGTGCAAAAAAGTCAAATTCGAAATGCGAAGAAGAGATTTTCATGAACGTGATGGGAGAGAAGACCCCATTTACAGATGAATGTTGTCGTGATATATTGAAGACTGGCAAAGATTGCCATCTCGAAATTGTTAAAGCTATATTCGCCGCATATGATTACACAGATATTGCATCTAAGGCTATAAGCAAACAAACATGGAACGATTGTGTGGTTAAAATTGGGAGCAAGATTGATGCTTCAGTCTCTTTGGAGCAATAACCCAAATATCCACTCGTACTGATGTGTCTATGCATTTTGTAATTTGACCGTCCCCAATTTATTTTTGGTAATCAAGAGGCAAGAACTATATATATA
Organism: Camelina sativa; assembly: GCF_000633955.1. NCBI lineage: Eukaryota > Viridiplantae > Streptophyta > Magnoliopsida > Brassicales > Brassicaceae > Camelina > Camelina sativa. Next base: position 6,650,888 of record NC_025703.1, on the reverse strand, counting down.
AAAAAATATTTTACATTTTAATACATCATTCAAACGAGTCCAACATAAACTAACAATGCATATGAAAAATGATACTAGTGGGTAAAATGTTCGGAATTCAAAATATGTTTTCGATCTAATCATATAAGAAATTGAAGTCATATATGGATTTTTCGAAGTTGGATTACAATATAATACTTCACCCAATTTTGTACTATTATTCTTACAAGTTTTTAGTGGATATGGATATCCGATCCAATTCATGTCTAGTATCAAATATGATTTTATATACATATATATGGATATCCGATCCAATGTCTAGTATCAAATATGATTATATATATATATATATATATATATAATCTAGGTTTTTTTTTTCTTTTTTTCTTTTTTTCAGTTTTATAATTTTATAACACTGCATCAAATTCACCATTTTATGAATTTTTTTTTTGTAACATAGTTAAAAGTATTGTTTTCATTATATATTATCTATATACATATAAGTTATCGATCACCGTACCATTTAATAAATTATGATCCTTTTTATCTCTGGTTTTTTCCATGTTGAAGTGTATGGACCTAATTTGGTTGGAAATAGTTAAAATGCAAGATTCAAGTTCGAAGCTTCTACTCTCTACACCTCTACTAAAGCAGTAACCAACTAGTGAAGTTTTTTTGTTTCTCTTAAGTTTATGAACTTATATTGAATGGTTACTACATAGTAGTATAGTACATATACCTGAGATTATTTATTCGGCTCAGACTGGATCAAACTCAAAATATGCGACCTTTGTAATTTCGAATCGGACCGGGTCTTGCACGATTAATTTCGAATCCATATATTTTTAACTCCTTTCAAAACACCATATAATAACATACGGGCTTTAACACTAACAAGATTGGGCTTATAAGCCCAAAAAATATTTTTAACATCATCAAAATCAAAACGCAGCGAAGGCGAGTCGTTTTCCCCAGGTTTGTTGTATACTTTTCTTCTCTGTCAAACCGAACTATCAACAACAATGGCGACTGAATCTCCGAATTCTGTGCAGAAAAGTAAGTCATTGACGATGTTTTTGTAGTTGAATCTCTTCGAATTTGGATTTCAAAAACGATGAACTCGAGAAACCTACCTATACACCAAAGATTGTTTCCAGAATCTGATG
>NC_025703.1:6634486-6648055 GCF_000633955.1 Camelina sativa | reverse complement strand
TTTTTTTTTTTTTTTTTTTTTTTTTTTTTTTTTTTAATTTTTACGGCTCTGATCTGATCGTAAATTTGTGTTTTTTTGTTTTCTCAATTTCGTCGCAGTTGTTGTTCATCTAAGAGCTACCGGTGGTGCTCCGATACTGAAACAATCTAAATTCAAGGTATATCTTCTTTTTTTTTGTAATCAATCACGATTCACGAATGAGAATGATCAAGTTTAATCTAATAAGACGAAATTAGGGTTCTTATGTTTGTTCGAACATTTTTGAAATATTCGATAATATGATTTTATTGTTGAGTAGAGAGTTTCAGTTGATACGATACAATGTATGTTGTTCACCATGAGATTTTCGATTTAGGAGAAATCTATCTATATATGTGTTTGTTCATCATTGCCTTTTTGTTAGTTTGATAGATTCAATTCTTTCACATTGATCAACTAGGCAACACCGTAATCATGATCGTTTCTTGTTGAGAATGTTTGTTTGATTTTAGTTTGCGTTTTTATTTTCAGATTTCAGGGACTGATAAGTTTGCTAAAGTGATTGACTTTCTAAGACGGCAGCTTCACTCTGACTCATTGGTAATTTTATTCAATCAAAAAATTCTTTTGTGTTGTCTTTTTGAAACAAGTCATTGATTTGTGTACTGTGATAAGTGATATCTCTCTTCACTGTGTCAGTTTGTGTATGTAAACAGCGCTTTCTCCCCAAATCCCGATGAATCGGTAATTGATCTCTATAATGTAAGTATGTGTTCAATTTTCCATTACCTCTCTCTCTCTCTCTCTCTCTCTGCGGTTAAACCCCCACTACTACAGTTTGTATTTGGTACTATGCTCCTGAAGGTAGTAGTAGGTAGTTTTACATTATCCAACTGAGTACTTTCAATCCTGAAACCCATAGTTAACATTGCTTTCATCCTCGTAGCATTGGATAATAACAAAGTAGTGCTGGTTTTTGGTGGATAATTGCAGAACTTTGGGTTTGATGGTAAACTGGTGGTTAACTATGCCAGTTCCATGGCATGGGGTTAAAGTTGCATCTTATGTTGTCTCTCTCAGTCCAAAATCATTGATCTGCGGGATGATGATACAAGTTGCTACTCTTTTCTTTGGTAGGAGAATCCAAGTGAGTGTAGGAATGAGACCCCCCTATTTGTTGTACATCCTTAGGAATGGCTCTTCATCAAGTTTTTTTTTTTTTTTTTTTTTTTTTTTTTTTAACCTGAATACATATGACAAAAGTGGAACAGTTTTTGTGTGATACTTTCATATTCAAAAGAATGATTCAATCTGAGCTCATGTTTTTTTTTCTCTGATTTGCGTTGTTTCTAGACTTAAATAAATAAATATATATCATGCTCGACAAGAACAACAACAAATTGAAATACAAAATGGGCTGTATAAAACAACAACTAGTAAAATGGGCTTTGGATCCATTAGATGAGCCTACCTACGAGAGAATGTGATGAAAGAGGGTGACGGCGATTGACATTGGGTCCCGTAGTTTACTTTCTCTCACAACGGAGCAGCAACTAGTATTTTTTTTTGGTTCTCTCTTTTCGTCTCCCTCGAAAAAAAAAAAAAAAAAAAAAACGGAGTTATTTTAGTATTATAATTACAGCTTGTAATTTGTACAAATAAATATAGATATGGAAATCGAAATTATACTGAATTCTACGTTCCCCAAATTTTTCGCCTTAATCTCTCTCCTTCCTCAACCCCTAGATTTAGCCCTAAACCGTTACTACTCCTCTTAATCTCTCTCTCTCTCTCTCTCTCCTTGCATTTTCCCGGAAAATTTTTACCCTTTCCGCCAAGTTTCTTTTATGTTGTACAGAGTCAATTTGTTCTTCTTCCTTTGACGTCTCTTATTAGGGAGAAAATTTGTGTGACCCCTTTTTTTTGCCCCGAATTCGAATCTTTCAATTTTACAAAATAGTTGTGAGAGAGATTCCTATTGATTCTTAGCTTCTTCTCGACTTCATCTCTCATCTTATCTTATCTCATCTCATCTCATCTCATCTCATCTTTCTGGGGAAAATAGAAGAGAGGGGAGAGGAAGAACGAACACGGAGACCTCCTGAGATCATATCTCTTCCTCAATCAAATCTTGTGGGNGGGGTTGACCAGATCTTTTACTATCCAATTTCAACTATGCGCTGACGCGGACGAGCCTGGGTTCTTTTATTTGTTTGGGTGTTAAAAATCATCTCTGGGTGGATCCGAGAATCAATCAATCAATCAATCTGGTGATTGATGAGAGAGATGATCTTGATGGGTTTTTCGAATTTCGTATATACATCATCCTTGAATGTTTTACTACTTCTCGGTATGTTTCTCAGCTTCCTTCTTCTTGTCCAATCACAACAAGAAGAACAACCTCAATTTCAATCTCCACCTCCTCCCTCGCCTCCGCTTCAGGATTCATCACAACCGCCACCGCCGCCGCCGCCTCAATTGCTTCAATCTCCGCTGACTCCTCCTCCTCCTCCTTCACAATCCAACGCTGGAGTTATTATGTCTCCTCCTAATTCTCCGCCGCCACCATTATCATCATCATCATCATCATCACCTCCACCGCCGCCGATTCCAAAACCCTCTCATCCTCCTCCTCCTCCACCTCCGCGTGCGCAAGCTTCTCCTCCTCCGCAATCTAATAGCAGAAACCACCAACCACGGAGGTTACGGCCGCCATCTCCTCCTCCTCCACCTCCACCTCCTCCTCCTCGGGTCTTCAAGGAAAAAGACAAGGGTGGATTGAACACAGGGAAAACAGTGGGTCTAGTATTCGCTGGGTTTGCAGCAATGTTGCAGATTTGCGTTGTTGCCTTCTTGCTTTTCAAGAGAAAGCAGCTTCTCCGGATGACACATACTTATTGATTCTTTTTTCGTGGAGCAGAGTATTCTTACTGAGACGAGGAGACAAAGCATCAAACTATTTAAAAAAGGAACTCAATTTGATTTTGCTGCAAATGCAATGGATGCTTTCCTCAAAGACTTGATCATCAGCCCTTTTTCCTCTGTAAATTTGGGTAACTTCTGGATTTGACATATTTCCACCTTCTTCTTTTGTATTCAATCTTTTCATAAAAAAAGGTCGTGTAGTTTTTCGTTTACATTGCCTAACGATGCTAACTAGAGAGTGTGTGTGAACAGAGAGGTTTGGAAAAAAAATGGCTCAAGTCATGTAAAATTTGTTTCTTTAGGGATTCTGTGAGATGAAAACCGATTATCTAATTTCATTTTGTGAGTTGGCAAAATGTGTTTGTGCTGTTGGTTTAGTATTTATTATTCTTGTTACGTTCTCTTGATGGGGTTCAGGGTTGTACACAATTCCCCTCTATCTCAGTTTTTTTTTACGTGTGATGTTATTACAGTGAGAATCAAGGCAGTGAAAAGATAGGAAGATACAAGTTTCTTTCTCTATGTTATGCTTTGCTTAGGCTATAGATTCTTTGTCACTTGTCCTAGGAAGATCAACTCCATATTGACACGGGAACTGCTTAGACTGTAGTTGATAGCTCTTGGAATCAGAAAATGTCAAACCTTTCCTGTTTTATAGCCTCTAGGAATCAGAAAATGTTTGAATCTTTCGTGTTTGATAGCTCTTGGAATCAGAAAGTGTATAATATAATTCGTGTTTGATAGCTCATGGAATCAGAAAATGTTGGGATCTTTCATGTTTTTATCTGTAAAAATTCGGTTATTTAGATCTGTAGTTATCTTCTTATGTGATGTTTGCAAAGTGGGGATTTTATGATGATGGGGATTTTATGATAACTGGCCTCTCTGGATGTATGGGCTCGTTTGGTTACAACTTAGAACCGATTTTTTGGTTTATACAAACCTGTCTAATTAGGATAGTTTCACATGGAAGAAGAATGGTATTTTTTTTTTGATCTTGTTCCCTATTCTGAAAGTGTTTAAGACGCGTTTTTGTTTGGTATGAGACCAAAAAGATGAGCTGGTTTTAATCTGGACCTGATTCCGCTCATAGAATCTTTCGTTGGCAACATGTTTCTTTTTTTAATTCTCAAAATACATTTATGATAATACTTAAAACATAATACTAGTGTTGGTAATGATTCCAAGTAATCATACGCACGTAAAAGATTAATGGATCAAGAGAGTCATGATGTTTTGTCTTTTAACTCTCTCACTTTTTTCCTTTTGCCAAAGAAGCACATGCATGCAAGGAAGCATACCCAAAAGTTGTGTATGATTTGTTTGTTTTCCTATAAGCGACAAAATTTCTTATGTTCTACATATAATAATAAGTTCAATTTGTTGCCATATTATGTTGAGTTTTGACCATTCTCTCGTTCTGTAAATGCGTGATTCAAGACTTGGGTCCACGGAACGTCATTTCATATAGTTGAGGACACCTAGTCCCATAGTTCAAATAGTAATGGATTCTAAAAACTTTGAAGTGTAAAAACATCTTTGCGGATACTCTTATACTTTGCTTCAACCACAATTACGATAATTTTCAACCAAGCCCAAGCAAGAGTCTTCCTCCAGATAAGCGTTTTACAGTTTGAACACACATACTTAACATGTAATTGCCTAGAAAAAACTAGGTTCATGTGTTAAATAGATCCATATATAAGAGGTATGCCTGCACCCTAAGAAACAAACTCAATATATATATAGATAGCACTGCCCCGCACAGAGTCGTGTTTTCTTTTGTTGCTTTCAGGGACACTAAAATATAAAACGATTTCTTGAGAAAGCAAGAGAACACACACAGACATATCTGTCGGATCACTTTTCTTGTTGGACCTAACACACATAGAAAAAGAGAAAGATACATAAATGTATACATATAGGTTTCTGCAAACAGTGTCCTGTCTCATTGTTCCACGGAAATAGATGTGAAATGTGACTCTTCAACATTTCGAAGTTGTGTGTGTTGGTGCAGCAGACCCATCATTGAATACTGCCATCCTTAATCAGCTACCTGAGAAAAATTAATCTAGAATTATCAATAATTAAAATCAACTTATTCTTTTCTATTTAGCGTAGATTAGATTATTTTTGCAGTAATTACCAGTGTCGAGTCTTGAGTGGGAAGAAAGGTCAAGCCAAGAATCAGAACTCTTGTTCTGTGCCCAGTCCTCACCGAAAAAGTGATGAAGAGACTTCTTTGATTCCGATGAATCTTTCTCCTCTTCTTCTTGATGACTTTGATGATCTTGTCTTGATGAATTAGCAATGACACTACTTCTTGTGGGTTTGTTGAACATGTCGGCGCCCAAAACGAAACACTGTTGCTGTTGCTGTCGATGATGATGATCCTGTTCATGATCATGTTGAAGATGTTGAGATGATGATGAGGATGAGTATGTGTGATGATGATCAATCTTGTGATCAGTAGTACTACAGTGGTGGTACGGGTCATTCATCACTGTTGTTGCTAACGGTTGTTGTTGATGGTATGGAGAATCTTGAAAGCTTCTAGATGCTTCTGGAAAAAACGTTCTTTCTCCAACTCCAACTCTTTCCCCAATTCCTTGAAAATACCTGAAATTGTAATACAAAAAAATCCCTCTATATAAAAAATTAAAAATAGAAGTTTCTTCCTTTTCAAGAATTTAATTAAGCATGAAAAAAGGGAAACTAAAGATAAGATTACAGAACCTGAAGTCTTTGTGGTCAGTAGCAGAGGTTAAGACATTGAACTGAGAAGTAGGATTAGTGTTTTGATGAAGTGACAAAGCAGAAGCATGATGAAGAGGTTGTTGTTGTTGTTTAGGTGAAGTAGAAGGGTAAGGATAATCAAGAGAATGGCTGTTGAAGTAACCTCTAGTGTTACTGCTACTTCCACCAACACCAAACCTGTTACTGTTGCTGTAAGCATCCATTGAAGAAGAAGAGGCAGAATAAGTAGTTGAAGAGGAAGATGAGGAAGAAGAAGACAAGGTGGGACTTGGGCTGTTGTTGTTGGGGAATGAGAGAGATGGTGATGTTAAAGGAGTTGTTGTTGTTGTCTGATTCTGGTCAAGAGATTTTCTGGCACGGTTCCTTCCTCTGTGCATGTGTTTTTCACAGTACTTTGAATCTGGGTAAGCTTCTCTTGAGCATCTCCACTTCTTCCCATCTGTTCTTCTGCATCTTCCTGGTTCTGGATCTGGTTTCCTCCCAAATCCCATCTGGTAACATCCCCATCCAACTGCATCATTTAAATAAAACAAAACCCTAAACTTAGTCATGCTGTTAAACCCTAATTAAGACCTTAATTAGTTCCAAAATCATCAGAATATTGTGGAAAACTTCCAAAGTGGTCGTTGGAAAAAGAAAAAGGTGGAGACTTTAAGCAGAAACTCAGAAATCTAGTGTGTATAAAAACACATAAAGCTGGAAACTTTGGGCATAAGAATCAACAAAAGATTGAATGCAAGCCAAAAAAAAAAAAAAAGAAGAAGAAGAAGATGTGTAGAGCTTACGGGATTGGTGAGGGAGGAGTCTAGAGACCAAGGCAGAATCTAAGCTTCTTCTAATGGAGAAGATGAGCTCAGGTGGGACAGGAACACCAGAGACCATGTACTTGTAAATTAGGGCTTGGTGTTCGAGTTCTTGCCATTGTGTTGGTGTAAATGGAGGCCTCTCTATTGTTCTCCCACTACTTCCACTTAGACTCATCATCTTTTCTCTTTCTATCTTCTCTCTAGCTAGCTTCCCTCAAAGAAAGGTTTATATATGTAGCAAAAGCCTAAAAGAAGATAAGAGCTTGCTTTCTTGATGGATTCAGAGACTAGGGTTCCTGAGTTTCGGACAGGGACAGACAAAGAAGACCACCCTCTCTGTCACCTTTTGATCTCTCTCTCTCTCTCTCTCTCTCTCTATCAAAGCATATATTCCTCAGATGCAAATTGCATGAACACTACTAGCTTAGGTTCTTCCTCTTCACGAGACCATTCTCTCTTTAATATATATACCCTATTTCTGTATTTAGGAGAGATAAATTAGTCACACTCTAGTAGATAGGTTTATTTTTTTGTTGAACGTTAATCAAAACGAAACATGATATTTACTATGTGTTTAATAAATTAAGAGATATCACAAAACATCCAATAAAGAAATGAAAAAAAAAAAATCAAATCAGGACAAGAGCTTTTAAGGAGTTTTGCCATGTAGTGTAAAATCAAAACAACATTAAAATATCCAATATTGTTAATGTTAAAATAGATAAAATGTAATGTAAGGGGGTTGAAGAAGAGTGTGGTCCTATAAAGACTGGCAAATCTGAAGAGACTCAGGCCCAGTGTTCCTGTTGCTTCTTCTGCAGCACTTGATGCTCCTGTCTCTCTGACTAAACTCTTTCCTCTCTTCTCAATCTTTTCTTCAAATCAACCATTTCTTTAATTAATTTATTTTATTTTCAAACTAGTATATATATATAACTATTTGTGTTTTTTTATAAAAAGAATGCATTGATTTTGGGAATCTTTTTTTTTCTTTCTTCCTTTGAGCTGACGCACTTTTTAATTTCAGCTGTATCCCAACACTTCATGGCCTAAAAATGAGTGCCATTTCCTTTTTATTGAGCTCATTTTTTTTTTCATTTTTTTCATTTTTTGTTTATAAGATTGAGTGAGCTCTGTTGTTATTACTGTCTAAGACAGGGGAAAAACAGATAGATGCATAAAAAAAAAACAAGTATTTAATGAGAAGAATTCGGAAGGAGCTTCTTGTATCACACACTGCACGAATCTCTGACTCGAGAAGAAGAAACCAAACTTTTTTGCTGACCTGAAAAAGAGTAATATTATAGATTTTACAGTTTCTGACGACAATAGAAAACAAAAAGATTTTTACAATTTCACATTTTTTACATAGATATATTTAATTTACAAGGTGGCAAAATGGTTAATAAGGAACAAAGAAGAGGGTGTTTAGATGAGAAATAGAGAGCAGGGAAGAGACCATTGGATAAAGAAGGGGACTAGGTTTGTTTGGTTGCAAGTGAAGTGAAAGTACTTTTGTCCTTTTAAAAAAAAAAATGTTAGACATTTTGTCGTTTTTTTATTAAATAGTTTTCTTAAAAAAAATCGGACGTAATAGTTTTTTTCAGTCTATACAAAATTGAAAAAAAAAGTATAGGAATATAAGAAAGAAGAGAAAGGCATGTGAAGTATCAGAAATATACAGAGAGGGTTGGGTTCATTAAGTGCAGAGAAAAAAAAGAGTAAGACTGTTCACTCCTCTGTTTGTTTCTCTGTCTCTTTTCACATGCTCTGTCCTTTTCTCTCCTTTTTTTTGAAGCCTCCTAGATCTTTCTCCCTTACACACCTACTATCTACTATTCTTTACTTACACATTTATAAGTCCGATACATAATGCACTCATTTCACATATTTCTTACATATACTTGATATACATGATCCTCAAAATTTAGGGTTTTAAATTTGTTGCATTGGATCGAATTATGAACTAATCCTTTTGTAGTCTTGGATGGATGATAATCTGATGCATACTTTGATTTAATGGTATAAGTTTACAAAACAAAATTGAACATATATTGTGTTAATTTTATTTTGTTGTTGTTTGTTTTATGAACTGGAAGAATACAATCATGTAAGATATAGCTAGTGAGATCAACCAAATAAAATATCGATGGTTACCTTAGCGTGACTAAACTAACCATCATCCTTAAATTGGTTGGGAAAAATGATATGCATGTATATTTTTTTAATGAGAGATATAAGATGGTGTATTGGACCTATTGGTACACATGTTACGTTTGGTGGTTGGTCAAACTGATGATCATGATGGTGAATAAGGTAGGAAGAAGAAGGTGGAAAAACCTTTGGACTAAGGGATATTTCCGTTTAAGAGCATAAGTTTCCATTTTAGTCATTCATATGCATGATGATGATCATCATCTTTTCTTCTTCCTTTTCTCTTCCCTCTTTCTTTTATTTTATTGTGTTTTATTTAAACAAATTCATTAAAATGAAAAATGGGGGAGTTGCTATATAGATATGTGATATCAGATATAAATAGGAGATGAGGGGTGGATAAAGGTAGGTATTATAGAGACCTACCTCCTTCTCTCCCTTTGACTCACTTTTCTCCATTTTTTTCAGTTTTATGACATGTAAATACTGTACCATAACTATCTTTTTAGGCCTCCAGGGTTATTTACGAATCATATATATTATTTATTTTACATAAACGAATTGTAATATACTTCTGATTTCTGAACCATCCAATCACATTAAACATGGCTATATAACCTATAATTATATGCTCAAAACTTATTATTTTTGTCCCGGTCCTTTTGGATATTAATCTTTCCCATAACGAGTTGATTATCATTTTATTTTATTTTGTAACCGAAACTATATGTGAAAGAATAAAATGAATATAGGATAAGAACATGGTAATAATAATGACGACCAAAAGTAGTCTAAATCACGATTCATAAGGTGCTAATGTTATGCAATTAGCACAGACAATTATTAATTATAATGATTTACTAAACAATACAAACCGATAAACCTATCGAAAATGACAATAGGAGACATATTAATTATGGTGATCACAATAGTACATACTGACACCAATTTCATTTCATACGTGAGTTTGAGCCATAGGTTCATAGTCCCCACTTTTAGTTAATGGGCCGGAGATGGAGCTAGTGGCAGGAATGGTCGAGGGGATCGTCGACGACGTTGGCAACAACAACAACATATGAAACAAATAAGCCAACGTATCAATCGGACAAGTTGGATTACGAGTATTAAAACAGGAAACACGACCCAAAATCCCACATAAATCATTAGTATATAACCAATTATTTGATCGTCGGATTGAACCAATGCGACCGCGAAAAAGAACGCTGCCGATATGCAAAGAACCGCCGCCACCATAAATGTTGCCATTATCATTCGGTTCCTATAAATAACTATATCATCAGATAACTGTATTTTATCTTAAGAACAATTCTCACTAATAATACCAACTGTACAAAAACCTCATAAGATATATATGAAATCGATTATTTTTCATACTTTTATAGTCCAACCAAACAACGATCGAGTTAGTATTTTCATTTTTTCCAATCAGTTTTGTTGAATTGGTTTAGTCAACCATCGGGCACATGAGTCGTTGTAATAAGTGGAGGCCTCGAGCGTCATTTTCCAGGCTTCGTTTTCTGGCAACCTTTACGACGCCGGTAGCTTTTGCTCACCGGCGTCGATTCCCTTCTTCTTCTTGCTGTTTAGACCTCAGCTTGTCACCATTTATAATACATGGTGGTTTTCAGTTTCAAGTCTCCGGTGGTCAGCCGAGTGTGAAATCTTCAGATCTAGAGGTCATCGGTATAGCTTACGGTGATCTCCAATGGGAAAGATTCCTCTTCATAATTGATGATGTATCTCCACTCGTCCCGGGTGCGAAATTCTTGGTTTTAAACCGAAGCGCTTTAGCCTCCAAATCTACCGCCAACTCTCTCCGCCAGTTTTTGCTCCTCTGTTCTCCGCGTACCCAACGTCGCTTCCCAATACCATTATCAATTTTTGAACCAATGAGTACTTCTTCTACATTCCGCCGGTGAGATCCTTTCACGACAGCCTTATGTTCGAACAATTATTTTTGATACCACCACTTCTCCTCGCTTATGTCTCGGGATCCCCTCTCGAAGAACTTCCTCTTGTCATGAGTCACGCCGATGCTGGCTTGCTTTGTCATATCCGAGTCTCTCTCTCGCTTCAACCTCTTCTCCTTGTATTGTCGGTCTTTATACTTTCTCGAAGGACAGATCAGCTCATGAATATTGTCGTCTCTTTCCAACGAGGCAACTCGCCGTTGTTGAGAATTTCCCGTGAATTGCCATGGTTCCTTTGTATTATTGTACCCACCATGTATATCGGCCGCTAATCCAAATCTCTCAAATCTGCAAGCCCCCATAAGACTTCCATCCAAACTGTGGGTGAGACCTACATCGTATGACCGCAAAGATTCTCCGGCGCGTCTTGGTGAAGCGTCGTTTAACCGCCGCAGCCTCTCGAAGATTTTTCAAAGAAGGGTCAAAACCCTAATTGAGATGGCCAAAATTTTGGTTATGGCCTCCAAAAGGTTTTGTTAATGGGCCTCGTGAGTCTAAAAAAACTTTCAATGGAGATGGTGTCACTTTTTAATTCCTGGTTGTTTGACCAGTGTTTATTTTCCAAGATTTTGGGCCAAATAAAAACTTCAAAGGAGTTCGGTCAGTTTCTACGTTTCTTGTTTGTGTACCAATGTATATTTTCTTTGGTATTAAGAAGGATCTTAGGAAAATCCTCATTTTTTTGCTTTGGTCTAGCTACGAACAAAACGATGTATGTGCAACGTGTACAAAGTTGTCGACGCAAGCTAAATGTGTTACCTATAGACCATAAGGGTCTTGTAGTCTCAACTTCCTCCATCAAGGAGAGTGATATTTTCTTATTTTCCTCCTACTGGATTCCAAGCGCAAAGAGCGGTCCCCAAGGCTATTGGTTTTGTATACTAGTAGTTTTTGTGAATTTTTGGACTCCAGAATGTCTTCTTTCATGTTAGTTTTTTCACTTTCCTCCTCTCTCACGGAGAGACTTCCCTATAAGCCTGACCCATTTCTAGCATGGGTGTTTTTGCGACAGGTGGTATATGCTCGTCTTGTCATCCGATACAGAGTATATTGTTGGAAGTGTCTTCTTCTTCCTAGTGGTGTCTTTTGGATTGCATGGTTAGCTTTCTCTATTTTTCTGTGGAGGCGCTCATGTTTTTTCCTTGTCTCCAATCCCTTGTTTTCATAGTCGCGTCATGTTCTCTACTCTTCGGTAACCACTTGGTTTAGATCTTTCAATGTGGTGTGGCAAGATGGCTTTATCTTGGATCCTTTCTCCGGTACTCGACTCTTGGGAACTTATTCCCAACCTACATGCTGCTTCCTTTTTCAGGGAGCTGAAGATTCATCATCTTTAGTGCGAGTTAGGTTTCTAAAAACCCGTCGGAATCTTTGTATTCCAGTGTGGCAAATTGTCAATTTGCAACCAGTGATTCGGTCTTCGTCAGCCTCTCCTCACTTCATGTGGTTGATCTCCTTGGTGGATCAAACTATATATATGGCTTTTATGCCTCCTTATCTTTGCACTAGCTTATTTAGTTGCACTTGTTATCTTTACCCTTGTTGTTATCTTGGGATGTTGTGGTTTGTTAGGAATCNAAAAAAAAAAAAAAAAAAAAAAAACCATCGGGCACATTAAACCAAAGTCAACACCTTATTGTTAATGAAGTACATGACTAATTTTAGTCTTCACTTTTTAGTTTTTACTTTCCTGCAGTAATATCTTGTCAAACACAAAAGTTACATTAAATTTCAGACTTTCAATAATATTTACATAAGTTGCACATATAATTAATTTATTGGTTGGTACTTGGTAGTGGACTAGTTGGTACCTTAGTCGTAAACCGCTGATGACGAGGAGAATGAGACTCATCGAGGCAGAAAAAGAAACTGTACTACTAATTACCATCCCAAGATAGGCTTGACGCTTGGAACTCTCGTACTCCAATACAGCAGTCCCCGCTTTCCCTTTACAAACCGGAGCTCCGGTTTGATTTCCGAAAGAACAATTGTCACTTTGCCATACGCCACCGGGAGGACTAACCATAACTTGAAAACTCATACCAGCTATTACCGTTGCCGTAACCATCAGATTTCCTCTGGTTTTTTCTAACCAATCACTTTGGCGGTTTAAGTACTTTGCGAACCACTCTGATGTTGATTCTTCTCGACCGTTGGCTTCCATGATTCAAAGCGATGAGTGTTATTATTTTTAAGAGTTTTAACAAGTTATATGTCTAAGATTATATAGGAAAAAAAGAATGAGACTTGCTTTAAGGAAGGGGGATAGAAATTTCTGGTTTCATCAGCTAAAAGTCTAGTTTGAGACTATTCGTACGTTGATTTACGGCAATAGAAAACATATTATTTGAGAACTACACCAGCAAGTCAACACAGCGACATTAGGTAGTCGTCGCTTTTCTTAAAAATATTTATATATAGAGTTCGAGTTTTTTAGGTTTGGAATTGCACAACATCAAATTTGACTTTGGGAGCTTCTTTTTTCTTTTTCTATTCTTTCAACGGTCTTTGTTTTTCATAGTACCTACATCTACATGTGTGATGTGTCTAATGAATGAACTTGCCAAATAAAATGTTGGAGATATATATAGATGAAGATGGAACACTCGCTGCAAAGTGCATAGCATTCGACAAATCAAAAGTAGATCAGTCGTTAATGTTGGTGTTGATGTCCAAATCGGTCACAATTAGAGTATTTTAATTCGGTAAAAGGAGGCCGAAGTTCTCTTTTATTGATCGATGCTAAGGCACAAAAAGAACGAGCTACAACGTAACTTAGACGAGTTACTAATAATAGACGAGGAACAATAAACGAGTTCGGGCTCGTTGACTTCTTCTTAGTGAGTAAAGTTTGTACTTGCTATCCGTATTTTTTCCCTTTTCGCGCAATCCCCTTTTTCGGACGTCGTACACCCATTTTTATAGGGAACCGTGTCGGTTCATCCTCCGAAAAAACT
>NC_025703.1:6598137-6634039 GCF_000633955.1 Camelina sativa | reverse complement strand
GTCCCCGCTTTCCCTTTACAAACCGGAGCTCCGGTTTGATTTCCGAAAGAACAATTGTCACTTTGCCATACGCCACCGGGAGGACTAACCATAACTTGAAAACTCATACCAGCTATTACCGTTGCCGTAACCATCAGATTTCCTCTGGTTTTTTCTAACCAATCACTTTGGCGGTTTAAGTACTTTGCGAACCACTCTGATGTTGATTCTTCTCGACCGTTGGCTTCCATGATTCAAAGCGATGAGTGTTATTATTTTTAAGAGTTTTAACAAGTTATATGTCTAAGATTATATAGGAAAAAAAGAATGAGACTTGCTTTAAGGAAGGGGGATAGAAATTTCTGGTTTCATCAGCTAAAAGTCTAGTTTGAGACTATTCGTACGTTGATTTACGGCAATAGAAAACATATTATTTGAGAACTACACCAGCAAGTCAACACAGCGACATTAGGTAGTCGTCGCTTTTCTTAAAAATATTTATATATAGAGTTCGAGTTTTTTAGGTTTGGAATTGCACAACATCAAATTTGACTTTGGGAGCTTCTTTTTTCTTTTTCTATTCTTTCAACGGTCTTTGTTTTTCATAGTACCTACATCTACATGTGTGATGTGTCTAATGAATGAACTTGCCAAATAAAATGTTGGAGATATATATAGATGAAGATGGAACACTCGCTGCAAAGTGCATAGCATTCGACAAATCAAAAGTAGATCAGTCGTTAATGTTGGTGTTGATGTCCAAATCGGTCACAATTAGAGTATTTTAATTCGGTAAAAGGAGGCCGAAGTTCTCTTTTATTGATCGATGCTAAGGCACAAAAAGAACGAGCTACAACGTAACTTAGACGAGTTACTAATAATAGACGAGGAACAATAAACGAGTTCGGGCTCGTTGACTTCTTCTTAGTGAGTAAAGTTTGTACTTGCTATCCGTATTTTTTCCCTTTTCGCGCAATCCCCTTTTTCGGACGTCGTACACCCATTTTTATAGGGAACCGTGTCGGTTCATCCTCCGAAAAAACTAAAATGCCCCTCTTTTCTTAGAGGTTTATTTTGGGCTTTTTCTAGGCCAGGCTTTTTGTTGGGGTGAGGATCTATCCCTAACAATTGGACAATAAAAATAATTACGTGATTCCTCACCCCTAACAGTTGGACAATAAAAATAATTACGTGATACTATTTTTTCAGTGTAAAATAGATAATAATCTATTACCAACATAATGTAATGATGTGGTGGTTGCTTTGATACCAAATATAAACTTAACTTTATGTAATCAACTACGAGTCTACGACCAATGTAATCTAGTGGTTACTCTGATACCAAATATAAATTTAACTTCATGTAATCAACTACGAGTCCACGACCAATGTAATTTAGTGGTTGACAGTGTTTAGGTGGAGATTTGAACCCTGAACTCAATTAGTATGTGGTGCATCATTGACCACTAGGCTACTTACAACACTAAGAGTACCTCCATCAAAGAATCTTAAACAAAGTTGCTTAACACATATTTTCTTATTAATTTTGATAAAAGTTAGATTAAGAACTTCTTAAGAAGCTGTAAATTTTTATTGGTCCGTTGAGAGTTGCTAAAAAGTTAGATTAAGAACTTTGTCTTATTCTTCTTCTCCCCAAACCTCATGAAAGGATACAAAGTAAAACACAAATCAGTCAAACATGTTTAAATTAAACTAAAACTCATACATAAAAACAAAATTGAAACATTTAAATTCATTCATAACAAAGAAACATTAACCGATTGTGATTATATATGAAACCAAACAAGTTAAACGGTGAGAACGGTTTGAATATGAATCTGCAATTCCCAGTCAATTCCCAGCTATATATAGGCTTATCAGCAGCTTCTTCCACCTTGGCTAAGAGATAAAATCCTGCAATTTCAGCCAATTGAATCTAGAATAAGAACCAGAGGTAAGAAAGCTATAACTGCAAAAGCAAACTGAAGAAGATATATATCAACATAAACCCTTAGCACTAACCTGCAGCCCAAAGCCAATACGTAGAATGTGTATACATTGGAGGTAATAGAATAAACATCAAGGGAATGGCAATGCAATGAACAAACTGTACTAAAGCATATGTTTTAAGGTCATCGAAAAACCTGTAATATTACAGCCTCTCATCAATCCTCTCGATTACAAAGATAGCCATGATTGATGTGAAGGCAATAGTTATTTAATCCAAAAACGAGTGATCAAAAACAAGAGACAATAAGCAAGTCTCAGAGAAGAGAAGAGAAGAGAGGAAGAAGCGTACAAGAAGAAGATCCTAGAGGAGAGTTGCATGGTTAGGGTGAAGATGATAGTAAGAAGTTCCAAAAGCAACACCAACGTTGTTCTAAGTCTGAATCAAATTTGAAGAGTCAGAAGTCTATCTTCTTTTCAATATTCCAAATCGAAGATTCGACTTCAATAACAAAAAAAAAAAACAAATCGATAAGAAGAATCAAAACAACAAACACTAGTAGAAGGAGTAATCGAAACTAACCTCATTGAAGAAATCACCCATCCCAGAAACAGAGAGAATGGTGAACCGACGGAGAGAGAAGAGAGAAAAACAATGTCAAGCTTTCCATCACTGCAACGATAAAACAAATCTGGCTTTAAGCACAATATATGGAAGAAGCAGTGATGATCCTCAGCGAAAACAAACAACCCAATTCCAGAATATAAACATCTAGTTGTGAGTAAGATTTGTATACAGAATCAATCAACATAATAGAATTTGGTGGAAATAATAAGTCATACCTGTTAATATCAGCAATCAAGGGTGTAGCATAAACGCTAGAAGTGACTTCACTATGCCATCGCAGCTCCAATTTCTTCGGGCACTGAGTATTCAACAAAGCATCTTCATCACTCACAACGAAACGACCCTGAAAAAAAAGGCTTAAATCGGAGAAACCAAACAGAGAGAGCCTTACGACTTACGAGCAAATAAACATATCTCCAACAATCAACGCTACCAGTTATGAAACAAAATAAATATGAACGATTCGATCAACTCTGCGAATACTAATTCTCTTGCACAAATAAAATAAAATAAAAAATCGATTCAGGTTCCTGAACCCAATTATGTGGATGAGATTTTGAAGAACCCACAAAATTTGGGGTTTTGGGAATTGGGATGGGGAGTGATCGACAAAGAGAATGAGAGAACAAACCTTGTGAAACTCTTTCGGGTGTTTGAGTCGCTGAAGCAGAGATTCTCACAAAGCTCTTGAGAACAACCTAGATGCAATCAGGCGGAGACAAGAACGACGGTGAACAAAAATTTGGCGGTGGATCGTAAAACTGAGAGAGAGAGCATATGCGACACAAATGAGGCAAAGAAAAAAAAATCTCTTCAACCAATCAGGAGTTGACACAACCTTGATCCTTAGTGATTCTTAAATATCTAACATAAGGATCGATCACTAGGTAATTTTGTTTTTTTTTCCATTTATCTGATTTATTTTTTTACCTAAGTAACTCTTAAGATATAGTTTACAATGGAGATACTCTAATAAATATGCATAAACTAAACTTTTTATATTTTTATCTCGTGCACTTGCACCCCTCTAATAAACGTGGATCCGCCCCTGGTGTTTGAAATAGTCGCTAGTAGATAAAAAATACCCACAAGGCCCTTTTAAGTTTAACTATTATAAAAGTGTCGCATAAGAAAACCATGCTCGTATATATATCACACCACGACTTTACTTATATATATGTATAAATTTAAATCCATATGTTACTCATACAGAATATGTTGGATAACTCAGCTTAAATATGTATCTGAGTGAGAACAAAACAAAACAAAATAGCATGTATTAGTTTTTATTTATTTATTATTAATTCAGTAATTTTCTAATAAACATGTAGCTAGCCGAGAAGATATATATAATATATATTTTTTTGTTGTTATCGAATTGAAAAGAGAAGAAAAGATTAAATGTTAAAGAACCCCTAACCAAAAAAACAAATTGCTTACAGAATGTGATCGACAGTCATGAAATTAGTCCGATACACATTTACCCAGAAATATTTAAATAAAAAGCTAATTATGAATTTGGTGTATTTACATCATAACTTTTACATCATAATTGCTAATTATAAAAAGCTAATTACATTACCTCTGATGTAGCACGTGATAAAAAATTTTCATAAAATTTTTAAGTTCGTAAATAAGTAAAATTATATTAACATGGATGCTATAGTATATGTGCGTACACCGGATACTATAGTACATGTACATTATTTTTCATTTAAATTAAAAAAATTAAACATAAACGTACTTATTCTGGAACTGGAAACACGTCCAGTCTCGTCCCAACTCATCACCTCTCATCCCGTCTCATCCTGTTTCATCTCTTCCAATCTCGTCTCATCCCGTCTCGTTACGTATCCATCATAATATTTTGTCTTATGTTCGTTCTCTTTTAAATAGTTACTCGTTAGACAATATTTACTAAAAGAGATTGGGTAAGAAATTTAGATGGAATACCTGAGTTCTTTGTTGATTTTTTGTATTTAGTTAGTTGAAATTATCCAAAAATTATAATTTTCAAAAACTATATAATTATTTTCAAAAATACCAAAATTTTTAAAGTGCCCGTTCCGAAGTCGTTAATTACATGTCGTATATTCAATCATTATCCAAATTAGTGAAAGCTTGATACTTGAATTCATCTACCTATATTTTTATTTTGTACTTTAATCTAAATTTTATGTCCCTTTTTAAAAGAAAACTATTCAATATACTATTTTTCATTATTCGAATTTACCCGTTTCAGTTTACATATACTCTTTTCGTCTTAATACCATAAATAAACTGGAATTTTCTCAAAATTTAATGATTTTTTTTAAAGTATATGTACTCAATTAGTAAATTAAATTACTTCAAAAATACTGGTAAAACATATATTCAGTCAAATAATAAACATTTTTCGGTTGAAAAATTTAAATCGTATAATAGTAATATTTTTTTCATTAAAATTAGTTGGCCACTCTTTCACGGTGTTTTGTCAATATTTTAGTGTATATGTAGAATACCGCAACCCGTACCGAAAATAAAGATGATCATCATCTTCAATAGCTGGAAAAGATACAATTTTTTGCAATTCATCCATAATATTAAAAGACAGCATGTGTTTGTTGAAAATGTTAAAGTAATTTTGTTACAGAGTATCCCTTTCCCGTTATGATCCATCCCATTAGAAATTTTGTCCCATAACCATTTTATTTTAAAGAATTATCAATGTAATAATGTTATTAATAAATTTTGGCTAAGAATTTAGATGAAATACATTTATTCTCCATTTGTATGTTTAATTTCTATAGTTAGTAGAAATTATAATTCTCAAAACTCTCAAAATATTATCAAAAATACAAAAAAATTCTCAAAAAACCCATCTGAAAGTAGTAATCCGTGCTACAGCACGAGACAAAATATTTTCATATAAATTTTAAATTTGTAAAATGACTAAGAATTATATTAACAGTTTAACATGGATGCTATAGCACAGGTGCGTTCTTTTTAATGTAAATTTTAAAAAAATTAACCCTAAAGGTATTTACTTTGGAACGGAAAACATATCCAGTCCCGCCCCATCCCCTCTCGTCCCGACTCATCCCGTCTCATCTCGTCTTGTCTCATCCAGTCTTGTCACATCCAGTCTCGTCTCATCCCATATCCATTAGAATTTTTTTTGTCTTATGTTTGTTCCCTTTTTAATAATTACTCGTTAAACAATATTTACTAAATGAGATGGGGGAAGAAATTTAGACGGGATACCATATTTCTCCGTTGAATATATATCTTTTTTAATTAGTTGAAATTATCCAAAAATTATAATTTTCAAAAACTATACAATTATTTTTCAAAAATACCAAAATTTTCAAAGTCTCTGTTCTAAAGTTGTTAACTACCTATCGCATAGTCAATCCTTATCCAAATTAGTGAAAGCTTAACACTTGAATTTATCTACCTCTATTTTTTTATTTCGTACTTTTATCTAAAATTTATGTTCTTTTTTTTAAAAAAATTATTCAATATATTGTTTTTCATTATTCAAATTTACACGTTTCAATTTACATATATTATCTCTCGTCTTAATACCATAAATAAACTGGATTTTTCTAAAAATTTAATTATTGTTTCTTAAAGTATATGTACTTAAAATTTCAGATATGATTTTGGCACAAATTGATAATTGGTAAAAATTAAAGCTATTTTTAATGGAATTATTCAAATTCAAATTTTATGTATAAATCAGGATATAAATATAGCAACCACTTTAAGATTTTTATCCCTGCTTAAGCACATTTCCATAATTTTCGTTTTGTTTTACTTAAAAAAATATTTAGTTATGGCAAAAATGAAATCCCTACAATTAAGAATAATAATTAATCACATTTCCATAATTGATGACCCTATAAATAGTTTTTACTTGATACTTCACAAGAAATAAGAAATCCCTATAAAATAGTTTTTATTTGATACTTCATAAGAAATAAAAACTATTCTTTTGCCGTATTTACAACTTAACTATTACCATTATTTAGTCCATATCATTTGTCGTATATTTCCATTTGATTTCTAATGTATTCTTGTAACATCAAAAAATTCAGATGTTTTTATTTCAATAATCTATGACAAAATATAAATGGGAAAGTACAGCAATTTATTTGAATCAAAACTCAGTTGCATCTTCTCAAATCCATTTTTTTATTTGATTTCAAGCAATTTAGTTTATCCAATATGTCCAGTGTTGTTAAATAATAAAAAGTGTACGTGCTCAACAAAACAACTGAACAAAAATCCCGAATGTATAGAAAAATGTATACCCTTCACTTTCTCCTCAGTCTCGACCAATTATCATACATCGTCATTTGTGTTCAAAATTAAGTACAAAAGCAAGAAAGCAAAGAACATAATAAATTCAATATCTGTTGCATATGCCAACAAAAACAGGTTACAGCTTAGACTGGTATTGTATGTCAAAGATGTAATGATGGATAGATAGATAGATTCATACCAGCTTGGTTTGGGAAGAGTGCTCATCTTGCCTTCACCAGGAGTGGTGACGAAATCTCTTTACTCCTAGATTTGTCTTCATGATCAATCCAAGCTCCTCTGTTTAACTTCATCGAACATTCACATGCAATGACATATCTTGTAACGTTTAAAAGGATGAACTAACTCAACCACCCATGAGAAAATTCTGCAAATATGTGTTACTATAGTTAAATTCTCAATACCATATCGATACTCGATATTACTTTAATAAAACACCCGATACCAATCATGAAATCATATAAACAAAAACCATTGTACTAATGTAAGTTGAATTTTGAGAACAATGAAAACAATAAACATTTTCAACAGTAGAGTTGAGAATTCAACTTATGGAAGGAGTGGACAAAAGCAAAGCATTGTTTTTCCTGATTTTAAAATGCACAAGTACAAAGTAAATCCTCTAAAATCAATTATCACTCATATTCTAGGAAACAGAACATGCAACTTACACAACAAAAAATTCTGCAAATTATTTAAATAAAAAACATGCAATCTATAACTTAGCTAAACCAAACGTATATGTGTAGTATCATGGGGCCATGGGCAACTGCCGAGAACGCAAACAGGACCGCAGAAGGGTCGAACATGGAGCTACAACATGGGAGAACTACATCTTCAATCACTATATAGTACAAATCACATCAAAAGCTTCATTGATAATAAGCAAGTCTATCAGCAAAATTAGCTTAGACCAACGTACATCATGCAACTATAAATTACCAAACATGAACTCAATGCAATAGAAAGCAAAGTATAGCTACTGTTCATACCTCCCAGTTTTAGTCTGCAAATTTTAGGTGCAATTGTCATATCCCTGAGAAATAACCTTCTGCAATTGAATCCTAGCAAAAACAAACAAACACTGCAAAATACTCAATTCCAAATACAAATCAGGAATTTTTAAGCATTACACATACGGAACCTTAAGAATTTCCCAATGAAGTCATCGGTGGAAAGTGTATTGCTAGCAACCTTAAGATCCGTAAGCCCTTCCAAGCAAAGTAAACATAAACTTCTCTTGGAAAACAGCGTTCTTTCCACCATCTGAGAACAAACCATTCATATTGATTAGTAAAACTTCAAGCCCTTTGAGAATTGAAAAATCTTAACTTTGTCCAAAAAAACCGCAATTTTAATGGATATGAAACAAATCATATGAACAGAAGAAGAGCTAATAATAATGACCTCTGCAAGTTCTGGTAAGGTAGCTTGCGCCGTTATACTCAAAAAACCATTCGGTGTCTTTCAATTTTTGGCACCCAACAACTGAAAAAATATCAAAAGAATCTGAGAAATATTTTTTTGAAAAAAGAAAAGTTAACACCTTTATGCGATCAAAGCAGAAAAAGAACATTCAAAGGTTTTATAAATTAGGTTGAAGAATATTAGGGACTCTAATAAAGAACATTCAAAATTAGGGAAAAGGTACAAACCAGTGACCTCANATAAATTACCAAACATGAACTCAATGCAATAGAAAGCAAAGTATAGCTACTGTTCATACCTCCCAGTTTTAGTCTGCAAATTTTAGGTGCAATTGTCATATCCCTGAGAAATAACCTTCTGCAATTGAATCCTAGCAAAACAAACAAACAATGCAAAATACTCAATTCCAAATACAAATCAGGAATTTTTAAGCATTACACATACGGAACCTTAAGAATTTCCCAATGAAGTCATCGGTGGAAAGTGTATTGCTAGCAACCTTAAGATCCGTAAGCCCTTCCAAGCAAAGTAAACATAAACTTCTCTTGGAAAACAGCGTTCTTTCCACCATCTGAGAACAAACCATTCATATTGATTAGTAAAACTTCAAGCCCTTTGAGAATTGAAAAATCTTAACTTTGTCCAAAAAAACCGCAATTTTAATGGATATGAAACAAATCATATGAACAGAAGAAGAGCTAATAATAATGACCTCTGCAAGTTCTGGTAAGGTATCTTGCGCCGTTATACTCAAAAAACCATTCGGTGTCTTTCAATTTTTGGCACCCAACAACTGAAAAAATATCAAAAGAATCTGAGAAATATTTTTTTGAAAAAAGAAAAGTTAACACCTTTATGCGATCAAAGCAGAAAAAGAACATTCAAAGGTTTTATAAATTAGGTTGAAGAATATTAGGGACTCTAATAAAGAACATCAAAATTAGGGAAAATGTACAAACCAGTGACCACGAGAACATCGCACTGCTTGTATACCCGCCATCATCGACATGTATTGAACAGAATAATTGGATTTTGATTATGAAACAAAAGAGAGATTAGGGTTTGGAAGGAAACAAAGAGATTGAGAAAGAGAAAAAAAAAAAAAAAAGACACCAAATAAAGCTGAATCCACTGAAAATTCATGTTTAATTCTGCTGATCTAGTGTTGTTGCGTAGAAAAGCTCCTATGAAATTAACAAAAACTCTGTAAAAAATTGGAGACGGCGACAATAGGGAGAGAGAGAAACACTTTTTAGGTTTTTAAATTAACGGATATGATCAAAGTGAATCAACGGTCATGATTAAAGGAAAGGATCCGAAATAATAAAAACGGGTCAGACAGACCCGCGTCTTTATCCGTTTACAGGGGTGGAGAAATTTCGTTTGTATCTTTTAAAAAAATCGAATATTTGGTTATAACTCCACTGACATACTTTTATAATTTTTTACAAAATAAAGGTTTATTAATTAAACACTTTTATAATTTCTTATAAAACAATAAAAATTTATTAATTAAACGACTTTACAAATAGTAATAGAAATGTTCCACATTAGATTCTTTGGTACATAATAAATTATATATGACTTGTATGAATCTTCCACATTAGATTGCTGAACTATTGTATTGTACTGATCAACGTCTTAATTATTTTAATAACATAAAGTTAATTTCGATGAAGAAATACAAAAACCCCCATGTTAAACCTTATGAAATGACAATAAGAGGCATATATTGTAGTTGTAACAATGCTGACACATTTTCCTTTCATACGTGAGTTTGAGCCACATGTTCATAGTTCATACTCTTCGTCAATTGGCCGAGATGGATGTAGCTAGTGGCAGCAATCGTGGAGGGGATCGTCGACGACGTTGGCAAATACGACGACATATGCGACAAATAAGCCAACATATCAATCGAACAAGTTGGATTAGGAATAATAAAACAGGAAACTCGACATAGCGCTGTCAGAGTGTATAACAAAAAACCTCATAAGATAACTATGATATATGAGATCTATTATTTTTCATATAAAAGTCAGTAAGTCCAGTAAAAAAACGATCGAGTTAGTATTTTATACCAATCTATTTTGTTCAGTAATTTAAGTCAACCATTGGGCACACTAACCTAAAGTCAACATCGTAACCTTAATTTTTACATGACTATTTTTAGACGTTTAGTTCTAACTTTTCACTGTTTCAGTAATAGATTGTCAAACGCAAAAGTTACTATAATATTCTAGGCTTCATGCAAGTTATTATAAATTGAATACTCCATCAGTTTCAAAAAATAGTATATTTTGCTTAAAAACTCCCAAATTAAGAAAATACTACTTTACAAAAGTTCAACCAATCATAAACAAGACTACATAATATAAAATATTAAACTAATCTAAAAGTTATATAAAAACTTGAAAACATCCAATATTATAAAACAAAATAACTTTTCTAGAACATCATACATTATAAAACGGAGAGAGTACTAATTAAGTAGTCTTTTTATATGAAATTGTACTGTACATGGTTGATTGGTTGGTACCTTAGTCGTAAACCACTGATGAAGAGAAGAATGAGGCTCATCGAGGCAAATCTCGTAATCCAATACAACAGTTACCTCTTTCCCTTTACAAACCCGAACTCCAGTTTGATTTTCGAAAGAATGACTGTAGTCACTTTGCCATATGCCACTGACCATAGCTTGAAAACTCATACTAGCTATAACTGTCGTCGTAACCATCAGATTCCCTCTTGTTCTTTCTAACCAATCACTTTGAGGGGTAAAGAACGTATCTTTGCGAACCACTTTGATGATTCTGTGTATGGATGATCTTCTCGACCATTGACTTCCATAATTCGTAGCGATGAATGTTTTACAAGGAGTTATAATATTTTCAGAACCGTGACTACTTGAAAAATTAAGAAACATTTGCCTACGACCTAATTATATTTTATGTAAAATTATAGGCACATTTAAACTTTGGTTGCACTCACGTAGGCAAACTTCCACTAATATCCCATGGCTAATCCATAGTTTTCTAGAAAAAAAAGTTTAGTGTGTATTCTTTAAATGAATTAATAATATTTATAAAATCCTTTTTCATTTGACCCTTACATGAAAAATATTTTAATCAATAAAACAAAAAACAAATTTTTTTCAAAAAAAAAAAATCCCGCCAAAAAAATATTGTCCAAAAAAATTCCTGCCAAAAAAATATTGTCCAAAAAAATTCCTGCCAAAAAAAATTTACAAGGATTTTATAAGGTTTTAATAAGATTTAAACGATTTTAAAATATTTATCAGACATTTATAAATTTTTTATAAGTAGAAACCTTATAAAAACCTTATAAAAATCTTATAAAAACTTTGTAAATGCCTTATAAAAACCTTATAAAAATCTTATAAAAAAATTTTTTTAAAATATTGTAAAGTGTTTACAAGGTTTTTATAAGATTTTTATAAGGTTTTATAGATTTTTAAAAGCGTCTACAAGGTTTTAATAAGTTTTTATAAGGTTTTTATAAGATTTTTATAAGGTCACCATTATGGATTGTATGAATCTTCTTCCACATTAGATAGTTGAAGCCTCTTCTTCGTCTCATCCTTATCAATATAAGTTCAAGTTCGATTAAAAGCAAAACTTGAGGTCTTAGTGTTCCAAGATAGTTTTGTTGTTTTTGATAAGATAATAATTCTGTAGTGAATTTGCAAGTGGATGCACGGGATGATTGTTATCTGTGGAAGATTGGTGATGGTGTACCCTCATATACTTTCTCTACTGCAAAAACTTGGTCTTACTTGAACCCGCCTAGATCAAGAGTGGAATGGTATGAGGTAGTTTGGTTTAAAGGAAGGATTCCTAGGCATGCTTTTGTTGCATGAGTTAACTCTAGACACATGCTTCATACAAGGGATAGACTTCCCAGCTGGGGTCTAGTGGTGTCTCCACTCTGTCTGCTCTGCAACTCACACGACGAGTCTCCACAACATCTATTCTTTAATTGCGCTTATTCCTCTGAAATTTGGCACTATTTCACATCGTGAGCCCATGTTTCTCCACCTGCTTTATTTGAGGATGAAGTTATATGGCTGAAGAATCCTTGCCGAGATAAGAACACAACTTTGATTCTTCGGCTAGCGTGTCAAGCATCGGTCTACATAATCTGGAAAGAACGCAATTCTCGTATCCATAACAATACCTTTCATTTGCTTTTACTCGACTTCTTGAAGTTAAAAGCATAATTCGGTGTCATCCCGATCCTTTGTCGAGAGCTCAGCGGCTTATCTTCCCTTCGAACTCCTTTTTGATTACCTGGTTTCGTTTATTCCAGTAATCTTTTTATATATGTTGTATCTTTTTGTATTGTAGGTGTATCTCTTTTAGGAGACACTTGGTTGTAAAAGGGTTCCAACCCCTTGGATATGAAATGAAGGTATGTGTTAAAAAAATAAAAAATAATAATAAATTTTCACAAATCACAAACAGCGTGTCGTTTTCTTCACAACCAGCGTGTCGTTTTATTTGTTTCTGATGAACTAACGCGTTGTTTTCTCTCAAACGAGCGTAGACGTCGACACGTCGTTATGACGTTGGGGGTCCTTTTAGAACGGATCAAAAGTTTAAGGATAAAAAACAAAAATTATGTGAAGATCTTTTTTTATCAACTTGGATAAATACAAGGGTCCGTTTTGCAAATTTTCCTGAACAAAGTCGCCGAAATTAGGGTTTTAGTATTTTAGTGAGTGGTCTCTTCTTCTACATTGTTTGCAGCTTCTTTGATCGACTGAGAGAATCCAAAGGCTTTTTACAACCATGGGAGGCGAAGACATGATTGACCACCTTAACGAGGAAGAGGAAGAGGAAGAGGAGGAGTTCAACACACCAGAACCTCTAGAGAAGAAGCAAAGGAAAGGGAAGGAGATTGCAACAGAAACAGAAACAGAGGATCAAAACAGAGACAAGAAAATCAGACTCAAGGTGACACAAATCCGCGAGAGACCCGATAGAATCTCTCCTATCGTCGCTTATTTCTCTACAAGCTACGATCCTTGCGAGGTGGATCCAGAAACGGGCGAGAAAGTTCATGAAACCCCTAAGGTTACTGTTTACAAGCACAAGGATGAGACGAAGAAGAGGCTTCAGGTTGTGGTAAGCCCTCCTGGTGCGAACGTGGAGTTCGTTGGCACGAATTACACTGGCGAGCAAGCGGCTATGCAGACTACTGCTTATGCTTTGGGTGTCGTCAATAGAGAGAAGAAGACGATCAGGATTTTTCCGGTTGCTCACAATAAGGTTTGAAAAAAAATCGAATTTTTTTCTGTTACCCTTGTTTTTGATGAGGTTTGAGATAATGGTTTGAGTTAGTGGGAATGTTTTAGTGTAATGTGAATAATAAAAGGAATGATTTTTGGGAGTTGAGTTTTGGTTTGTGTTATTAGCATATAGAGTTGAAGTGTTGGGTTTTAACTTGCAGATAATCAGATTGGAGCCAAGAATTAAAACTGAAGAAGCAAATGAGGAAGAAGCTTCAGACGCAGAACTTAGCATAAGAGATCGACTTAGCAAAACTAACCAGAAGTATAGTACAAAGAAAGTTGTTTCTCGGGTATGTCATCTTTTCTATGTGCACTTGTGCTCTACAATATCTATCAGTCTTATTGGTATCATTGCAAATATAAGCTGCTGTATATAATCCTAGCTTTAGTTTAAATCCCTTACTTAGCTTCTGACTAGTACCTATATTAATCTTGAGATTCATTGAGAGGTTTATATATCTAAATGAGAATGTGTGTGTCTTTATGCAGGATAAGAAGAAGCGTAACTTAAATCTGGGAGATGATGCGGAGACCCAGAAGTTCCTTGACGGGAAACTTAATGAACTTGATATTAATACGGGGGCTCTTGAAGGCACCAGTTCCACTGTTGCACGCAACATTCCTCCGTATGATGCCTCTGCACCTTCTCCAAGGGAAGCTTATCCTTTGGACAAAATCATCGAAAAGGGAGAATGGAACTTCCTTGGAGATATATACAGGTTTCTGCAGCAGGAAACTGAAGCAGCACCTGACAGTTACCCTTTTTTTGTCCGCAACAGATTGTACAAGTTGCGAGATATCAAGGTAAGATTTTTGATTCTTTTGTTGGTAGTATGCATATACGTGGTAAACCTAGTAAGTCTAACATGTGGAACTATCATGTTGGCTCTGCTGTTAACAAAGATTCTGAACTTGTAGGTAGTCATTTTGATCGTCATAGTTTCATCTACAGCTCAGATTCTATATGCATATTTGAATTTACTGTTTGATATGCAGGACGATGACGAAAAGCAGAGGGTTTCTGGTGTCTTAACGTTTCTCACCCATCTAATTAAGTTCAAGGACAGAAGCTCTATGAATTTTGAATCCGCGAAAAACCACAGGATTCCAGATATCATCCATCGGAAATTTATTAGCATGTTCAAGGATCCTGAATCAGATAGGATACCTGTTGAGAAGTCCAACCTTCTGACAAGCTATGTTCTTGTGCTTTCACTTCACGTGGATAATTTCAAGACCGATCCAGAAGACATAGCTAAAGATCTTAGGATGAGCACAGTTGATCTGAGGAAACATTTTGAGAACCTTGGCTGCAAAATCTCGATGGAGAAGACAGCTAGGGTTGCGACCTTACCGACCCCTCTCAGTTTCCCGCAGATCAGGCGGAGGAGGAAGACACAAAAGTGATGACGATCTGTACTGTTTATTTTTGCTTATTTGCTGGTATTTTAGACATATTTTTCCATGGGTTTAATATAGTATTTAAAAGACATGTTTCTTTGGTGTAATGATGTTTTCGAAAATTCCATGATATTGAACTAAGAGGTGTACTTTATTAACAAAACAGGTTGTATGGGTTTTAATGATTTCAACCTCATGATGAAATAAGCATTACGCCATAAAACCAGTTAAGAATAAGATTGTTGGATTTCCTGATCTTATTTTGGGACAAAAAATCTGCCACCTCAATGTAGTGAATAGCAAAACACGCAACTTTCAAGGCCTCAGTGCTAAAGGGAAATTTGATGTCAGACTCTTATAAATTTAGCTTTGATGTGTGTGTGTCTGTGTATGTGTGCGTCTGGATTTTAGAGCAACATAGATTCCGGGGTTTCGATGTAGCCCTTGAAAGCTTTCAGCCACTCAGCTCCAATAGCACCTGCACATGACGATTACTTATTAGATGCTTTCGATGAAATGATTATTGATGATACAATAGGGAATGGGAGGGGGATTCTGTTACCATCTATTACGCGGTGGTCACAGCTTAGTGTTACAGACATGTACGAAGCAACGTTGTATTGGTCAGGACCAGTACCGGGAACAACTCTCTTTTCGGCTGTTTTGAGATTCAGACACCACAATATAATAAGTTATGGGGAAGAAACTTCAATGGATAAAGTGGATGAGTGTGCTAAGGGCTTACCGGATCCTATTGCTAGAATGGCAGCTTGAGGTGGATTGATGACGGCACAAAACTGTTTGATGCCAAAAGGTCCTCCCAAGTTGGAGACTGTGAATGTTCCTCCCTGTCAGAAGAAACAGTTTTGAGTTGATTTGCTTTCAGAGCAGCATTATTAGTGAGCAGTGACCGAAATCTAATCTAACCTCATAATCTTCCGGCTTCAAGCTGTTTTCTTTTGCTTTCTGGGCCAAGAATCGAACCTCTTCTCCAATTGTGGATAGTCCTTTCTTGTCTGCGTCCTGCAATCAAGCAATTTGATAAACTGAGTTTTTTTTCTGAAATCTCAAGTTTCTGCCGAGAAAAGTTAATAACTGTATCAACAGCTCCCTCACCTTGACCACGGGAACGTAAAGCCCATTTTCTGTTTGTACAGCGACGTTGATGTTCACATTTTTAAATCTGTACATATTAAGAGTAAAATAAGAACCACGAAACTAGATGATTTGCAAAGTTGTCATGAACCTCTGAAGCAGAATATGTACTTACTGGCGGATATATTCGTCTGTCCATGAACTGTTGCACTGAGGAACTTTTTGAAGAGCCAGTGCAGCAGCCTGCAATTCGAATAAGAAAAGGTTTCATAATGGATAACAGAGAAGGATATTTAATTAGGCTTGCAAGAAAGGAAGTGTGATGCACCTTAATAACAAGATCATTTACAGATATCCGTTTCCCACCAGATGTCTCTTGATATGAATTGAGTTGACTCCTAAGACTGCATATGAAAATAGCTATGTTTAGCACCCATTGACCGAGTCAAAATACATAATCTGAAAACTTAATACTTACCCCATCATTTTGTCCACACATGTATCCACGGTCAGGTAGTAGTGAGGAATAGTTTGCTTTGAGAATGCCAAACGTGAGGCTGTGACCTGTCAAATTCATACAGTTAACAAATTTTGGAATTTTTGCCTTATAGTGCCCAAAACAGAGAGATCGTGGGTCAAGGTAACCTAGAAATACCACAAGCGATTAAGATATAAGGTTGTATAGGTATTTGCCTTTCGTATCTGAGTGTGAGGGATGTCAACATAGTCCAGATCTGGAACCTTTGAATCCGTGCGCTTGGAAGGCTTGGCAGTAGTTTCTTTACCACCTGAAGCTGTCCCATAGGAAGATGCATTAGGACACATGGATGACGTAAATTCGGTAAAGAGAAGCAAGAAAGACAGGGGAAAAATGTAAGGAGAGGGCATAGCCAAGGCGTTATGATACCTAAGAAATCTTCGACATCAGCCTTCACTATCCGTCCTTCAGGACCTGTGCCTTTGATGCTTGATAGAGGTACCTAATGTTTTTGAAGGAAAAGTAGGACAAAAAGTTAAGAGCATGGGGATCAAACACTAGAGCTTTACTGGTAACTTTTTTTTTGGAAACTAACACTATTATCTTCAGCCAACTTTCTTGCAAGAGGACTGGCAAAAATACGATCTTCTGAAGGAGCCGAGCTTGGCGTGGAACTCTTGGCTTCAGGAGCACTGGTTGGTTTCTCAACCTTCTCTTCCTTTGGAGGGGAAGGAGCTGGTTTTTCTTCAGGAGCAGCAGGACCAGCATCAGATGAGGGGGTGTAATCTTTAAACTTTTGAATATCCTCTTCCTCTTCAACTGTGATAGCAATCACCTAGTTGGGACAAAGAACATTTATATGTGATTTATATAAAGATATTTTGTCAATTTTGTTGCATAATTCATTGATTTGCAACTCTACAGTCACAAAAAGGGAGCGTAAGGCTCACAATCAATGTTTTATGAGAAGCCATTGTAATTAACAAGTCTCCCAAAAAAAAAAAAAGAAACAATCAGACCTCCCCAACTTGAATTTCTTTTGCCCCTTCCTCCTTTACTATCTTGGCTAGAAAGCCCTCTTCCATGCATTCCATTTCGACGGTTGCTTTGTCCTAAAATATTTAGATTGAGATTAGTGTTATTTTCCTGGCAGAAGAATAAAAATAAGAAGAGATTCAATCTAGCTTAACATTACAGTTTCGACTTCACAAAGCACTTCACCAGGAGCAACTTTATCACCTTCTTTCTTCAGCCACCTGGCAATGTTACCCTGAAGTTTCAACAGGTCGCTTTAGTAGAACGATAAAATAATATACCATGTTAGCAAGTAGGTACTCAAAGGTCCATACCTCAGTCATTGTTGGCGAAAGAGAAGGCATTCCAATCTCTTGATGAGGAGGAAGATCTGAAACATATGTTTAGAAGTTCTCGGTAAAACAAAACCATGTAGGAATAATATGATAGCCGCAAAAGGCACAAAAACCAAGTCAGACGCTAGTTATTCCAGTTACCATTAATATTCCACACAGTTGCACAATCTTGTCATCACAGAAATTCCGTGATAAACCCCTAATAGATCGTTAACCAGCTACATAGCTAGCATATACAAGGCCGGCCTAAAGAAGTATGAAATATGATCCGGCAAAAGTAAAATCAGAAATCTGGTTTTCTCTACACAGATTATCATACAGGCCAAAGAATACATACAAAGAGCAAGCTGGAAGTCATATACAAGTTAAAGTTAAACTCTTGATGAAGAACTAACTAACTACCTGAACTTGATGAAAAACCTCTTACTGATCGCATCTGGGAGCTGAAACGCAAGAAAATAAGCTTACAGTAAGAAAATTAGCTTAAGATAGAAGTATCCATACAGGAACACAGTAAGAAGTATGCACATAACAATTACATACCTTATAAATTCTTTAAAAGATTTTGGTCCTGTCATTGTGCTGCTTAGCTTTGTGCTCATAGTTGAAATACCACTAGGCATTGATAGCTATATAATGCATTTAACAACGTTACGACAAAAAACACACAGAGGATTATGCTACAAGGGCATAGCCGAGGAAGAAAACTGAACAGCAGGGACTTACATTGCCGGCACTACATTTAGAAAGTCTCTCCACAGTGGAATAATTCAGGCGGGACTTGAAGATATCTGAAGAACAAAAACAAAGAAAATGCTGAAGGGAGAAGCATAACATAATACTCAAAAACATATTAACTTTCAATCATTTAAAGAGGGAACACAACTCTCTTCCTCAATGGGGAAAACGATGTGAATATCAAATTTAAACTATTCCAGCTCCACAGAGACGGTGTGGTGCTTGTAACCGTGTCAACCAATAGAAACAACCGTAGAGCTGGATACAATTCTACATCACATGAGCACAAGAATAGAAACGAAGAAGACACGAAAAGTTCAAACTAAGTTACCTTGTCTACCAGTGAGAGAGGGCTGGGTACAGTTGGAGAAACATCGGACAGCCACAGCATGGTCACGCCTCAGTAATGTGGAAACATGTTTCAACTGTCAAAATCACACCAACCATCAAAGTGGCGTTATACAATTTACTCTGATTGCAAAACTAGAACTCTTCCAGTAGTAATAACAATGAACACACAAGCGTAACAACCACAATTTGCATAAATCATAACGCGAACCTCAACTAAAGCTATGGATAGCAAAATGCAGAATTGCCCATGATTAAAAAAATTCATCATTATTACCAACCAAAAATTTCGTTAATGGAAACAATTTTTATAATCACGAAATCAAAATGATCATCGAAGAACTAAAAAAACACGATCAGATAGGTACGCAAAAAAAATGAAAAAAAAAAAGAGAGAGAGAAAGAGAAACCTTTTTGGAATGATTGATGATGATACGAGATGCGTAAGTCATTGTTGTTTCAAATCGGAACACTGCCTCAGCCCCCGATCCGAATTTCGCAACTGTGAATGTTTCGATTAGAAAGGAAGATGAATAAACAAAACAAATTCAAATGGT
Organism: Camelina sativa; assembly: GCF_000633955.1. Lineage (NCBI taxonomy): Eukaryota > Viridiplantae > Streptophyta > Magnoliopsida > Brassicales > Brassicaceae > Camelina > Camelina sativa. Next base: position 6,614,454 of record NC_025703.1, on the reverse strand, counting down.
GGGAGTGTTTAGGGTTTTCAGCAAAAAAAAAAAATATCAGAAGATCGACGAAATCGATTATTTTGACTTTTATTTTAATTCCAATCTGAATTTTCGTTTTTTGATTCTCTGAGCTTTTGCGAGTCACCAAAAGACAGAGATCATCAGGTGCGTTAGAGTGAGTAGGCATCTAATGAACGGCGAGGATTAGTCAAACTAACGCCGATTTCAAAAAGTCAAACTTTATTAATGGGCCTAACCTTCCCAGGCCCGTATAAAAATTGAATTGATGTTTCACTATATAGAGAGGTTCGTTGTTATTGCAAACATTCGTTCTTGATGACAATGGTGCTACTACTCGTATCGTATGGCTCAATTTTTACACACTTATGATGATCCCCCGAGTCGTGACAGTTCTTCTTGTCCGAGGGGACATGTTCCTCTCTCTCTCAGCTGCTACTAGCATTTTAAATCGTTTGAAGAAAAATCTCAAAAATAACAGAACGGAGCTGGGGGCATTTCTTTTATGTCTTTTGCTTAGTTTTCCTCATACATTTTTGTCCTCTCCAGCTATGTCTACAATGGCAACAGCTTAGTAAATTCGTTAGAAGGCTGAAATCAAAAACATTGCTGGCTGAAGAAAGGCAAGAAACTCATTGTGATGTCCTTCGTTTCGTCCAGAGGTGCTCAAGAGAGTGTAACAATTGAATACTATGTATCTCGACACATAGACATGTATCCCCTGACTAACTATCTCCACTTTGTATCCCACAACTTGTCCTCTAAAAATATATATATACTTGAATTGAGGCTTAGATTCACAATCTCCACTTTGTATCCCCTGATCAAAGAAATTATTGGATTCAAGGATTCACTTGTAAATGCATTTGAATGTGGTCATGTGGAACAGTACTTACCTGATTAATGTGTTAATACTTAATAATAATAAATATATTTTCAGATAATAGTTTTTTGTCATTTACTTTAATTCTCTTTGTAATTTCAAGATAGGTTGTATGGAAACGGAAACAGATATGCAGAAGCGAAACGTTTCAAAACAGAAAACAATTTTTTCTAAAAGTAGAAAATGAAAATTTTTTGGAAACGTATGTATATACATAAAATATCACACCAAACATAAATATTAATAGTTGAATTAAAATACTAAAAATATTATATATATATATATATATATATATATATATAATGAATTCATATATTTCCAACTTATTTATTAATAAGTTTCAGAAAAAAAAGATTTTGGTCGTGTTTCCCAAACGAAAACCGAGTTTCCATCGTGTTTCCAAATAGAAATTTCTAGGAATCGTGTTTTCAAAACGGAAACGGAGTTTCGATCGTGTTTCTAAATATAATTTCTACGAATCGTGTTTTCATAACTTGTTTCCATGTTTCCACGAGTTTCGGAAACGAAAAATAGAACTCAAAAAGATTTGGAGAAAGAAAGCTTTGGAAATAAATTAAAAATAGAATAAAGAAATATTTCCTTTTTTTCAGTCAAGAAATAATTCCTTTTTTCCAAAATAATTTATAAAAATAATAAAAAAATTATTTTCCAAAGTATTTTACCCACGAAATATTCTTTAATCAAGAGAGACATATAATAATAATAATAAATATTTGTTGAGATAATACTTTAGTTTATCATTCACTTTTATTCTCGTTGTAATTTGGAGAAAGAAAGCTCTGGAAAATAAATTAAATTAATTAATGTAAAAATAATGAATTTAATTTGTGTTATTGACCCCAAATAACATTATTTAAAATAATGAAGAATATATGTTCCTAAGTAATTTACCCACTAGATATTCTTTAATCAAATTGGTACCAAAACAAATTGGAGTTTGTGTGTTTTAAGACAATGAGTTTATAATAAGTGTGATTGATGCATCAAACAAAACAAATCCTTGTCCGAGCCAACAAAGGAGTAAAAAGAAAGAGAGAAGAAGGGTAAAAGGGGAAATACAAGTAAAAGAAAAAGGAGGAAGAAGATTTCCAAAGGAAAACCCTAAAGGCGGAGTATATAAAGTTAAAGCAAACGCGTTTTCTCTCTGCCTCTTTCGGTTTTTCACATCAGTCTCTCCTCACAACAAAGCCTCAATCTTCGCTCTCCTTTCTCTCTCCTTTCTCTCTCAACCCGGTTCAGATCCGTGTTTGGGAGATTCAAGCTCCCTGAAATTTTCCTACTTTCGTTTACTAATCTCTTCTCAACGTTTGCTCCAGGTATATTGCATCTCTTCCGCTTGTATTTCTCCTTTTCCTGTTTCCTTTTTTTTTTTCCCCTTAGATTCGTGATTTGGGTCTCGTTTTCGATAGATTTTGTGAGTTTGTTGATTTGAAAGTTTTGATTTTTGTTGTTTCTAGATCGTTTTATCGTTACCCTTATCTTCTTGCTCTGTTTATTAATATTATATGAGCTGCTGGTGATGATGATGACGACTATTTATGTTTCGATCTAATTACCATCTTTAAGAATCTGTAGGTTTTTTAATTTTGACAGTGATTTGTTTGTAAGTTTTTATTACCTCTAGGTTACATAACTCGTATGTTATTGACTGTTTCTTAACAGTTCGTTGTGGTTGTCTGGATTTATAAGGTCTTTCATATTGGAGAAATAGGTTTGAGTGGTGTCTATCTTTATATATATGGATAACCATGTGCCTTTTTATACATTCTCTCCGAACATCATCTGAGGCAGATATTAATGCTTGTTTTCCTCCCTTTATGGACTTCGAGTTTGGCTATTTTGTCACATTCCCTCCTTTGCAATCGTTATTTATCACGAAGTGAAATATATGTTGTCTTTATTTGTCTCATCACGATATCTAATTTGTTTTGTTGTTGTTCTGTGTGTGTGTAGTATGGCGGGATCTGCACCAGAAGGCACTCAGTTTGATGCACGTCAGTTTGACCAGAAACTGAATGAAGTGTGAGTCTTTTTGTTCTATTTCTCATCTTGTGTGTTGTGCTCTTTCTGAATGCTCTAGTTGCTAATTTGTATCTGTATGGATGCAGACTTGAGGGACAGGATGAGTTCTTCACTTCTTATGATGAGGTTCATGAGAGCTTTGATGCCATGGGTCTCCAAGAGAACCTTCTCAGGGGTATCTATGCTTATGGTATGTGTTTGAAGTACTCTTGAAAGCTATCTTTTGTGATTTATGTCTTGCTCTTATAAATATCATCTCATGCGTGTTTTTGTGTTCTCTTAGGTTTTGAGAAGCCTTCTGCTATCCAGCAGAGAGGAATTGTCCCCTTTTGCAAAGGTCTCGATGTGATTCAACAGGCCCAGTCTGGTACTGGGAAAACAGCTACCTTCTGCTCTGGTGTCTTGCAGCAGTTGGACTACACCCTTGTCCAGTGTCAGGCTTTGGTTTTGGCTCCAACTAGAGAGCTTGCTCAGCAAATTGAGAAGGTCATGAGGGCCCTTGGTGATTACCTTGGTGTCAAGGTTCACGCCTGTGTTGGTGGAACCAGTGTTCGTGAGGACCAGCGCATTCTCCAAGCTGGTGTCCATGTTGTTGTTGGAACTCCAGGACGTGTCTTTGACATGTTGAAGAGGCAGTCTCTCCGTGCTGACAGCATCAAGATGTTTGTTCTCGATGAAGCTGATGAAATGCTCTCCCGTGGTTTCAAGGACCAGGTTTGTCAATATTTCCCTAGAGCTTCTAATCCGTTTCCCGTAATGGTTAAACTCTAATCTCACTTGTTTCCTTGATGTTGCAGATCTATGACATATTCCAGCTTCTTCCACCAAAGATCCAAGTTGGTGTGTTCTCAGCAACCATGCCACCAGAAGCTCTTGAGATCACAAGGAAGTTCATGAGCAAGCCAGTGAGAATCTTGGTGAAGCGTGATGAGCTAACCCTTGAAGGTATCAAGCAGTTCTACGTCAACGTTGAGAAAGAAGAGTGGAAGCTCGAGACACTCTGTGATCTCTACGAGACTCTCGCCATCACTCAAAGTGTGATCTTCGTGAACACCAGGCGTAAGGTTGACTGGCTCACTGACAAAATGAGAAGCCGTGACCACACAGTCTCAGCTACCCACGGAGACATGGACCAGAACACCAGAGACATCATCATGAGGGAGTTCAGGTCTGGATCCTCGCGTGTTCTCATCACCACTGACCTCTTGGCTCGTGGTATCGATGTGCAACAAGTCTCTCTGGTCATCAACTTTGACCTCCCAACTCAGCCAGAGAACTACCTCCACCGTATCGGAAGAAGTGGAAGGTTCGGGAGAAAGGGAGTGGCGATCAACTTCGTGACTCGTGATGATGAGAGGATGCTGTTTGATATTCAGAAGTTCTACAACGTGGTTGTCGAAGAGCTGCCTTCGAACGTGGCCGATCTGCTGTGAAGGGAGAAAAAGAAGTCCGTCCGTTGCCGTACTAGTATCACCGGAGAAGAAAGGTTTTTCTTGTTTTGCAAGGCACTCTTTGATCTGATTTTGACACCGTCGTCTCTCTATCAGCGATTTCTCTTTTAAGTTTTTTCTTAGTTGTTTTTCTCTATTCCTTCCCCTCTACGAACATATCTCTCTTCTGACCATTTTTATTTATGGAGTATTTATTTCTTCTCTATTTTAAAATTTCGGCTTTGTTGTTTGTCTTTGATTATTGTATCGATCAAATCCTTTCATCAAAAGTTTGGTTTAAAACCTTTTTTCATATGTTTGGTTTCGAAGTCGTAAGATTCAATATCAGGCCAATGTTTGTGGCAAAGATAATGTGATTAGGCGACGTTACATCATTGTCATTGTGGCATCAATCAAAATGCAATGGCACTCTCTCTCACGCGTTACATCAATGACAAATCTTGTTATGAAAAAGTCTGTTTCCACACGGCGACGAACTCGCTTTACATCTTCTTTATATTTCTAGAGCGTTTTGTTCTTTTGTTTTAATAATAGTTTTATATTTCTTGCCTTATTGAAAGTATGTTAGATGTACACTACTAAATTTTTTCGTCTGAACAGGTGTATTATTCAAAATTTGTGAGTCGAGCCTACCACCGACAAGGGTTGCTCGCCTTTTATAATTTGAACTGAAAAACATTGGTCTCAAGTTCTGCAAAGTGTTTTTTTCACGAAAAAAGAATATCTAATTAAAAGTAATTTCTTCCATTATTTCCTGTGAGACACTACCGGTTTGGACAATCCGCGTGCCTATCAGAAAATAGTAGTTGGGAAAAAATCACATCCACACAACACAAACCTAACCAACACAGCACAAGCATAGAACCAAAAAAACACACATGAAAAAGTCTAATGATTCATACCAGTATTACGTAATATTTTTTTCTACTACTTGTACATTAAATGAATAACTTAACTCTTTTGAAGAGTTTGACCACAAAAAAAAAAAAAAAAAAGTTTTGAAGAAGGGAAAATAAAAACATAAGTAGGTCCTTGATCAACTCAACATGACAATTGTAAATTGATTTCCCAAAAAGACTCTTTTTAGTGTATTTTGAAAAATAAACTAAATAGTATTATTTCATTAATTTACTAACTTTTTTTTTTAAAAAAGACAACATAGACGACGACGACGACTCTTCTTCGTTTCAGAATTCAAGACCAAACAAAACTCAAATCAGTAAATCACCATGGAGAATTATTACAAAGAAATGGAACCGCCAGCAGCTACTGGAAACCGCAGAGACGCAGTTTCAGTGAAAGGCCACAGCGTGAGTTTCGACGATTCAGCCGCCGATCAGAGTCAGACGAACAACGATTACCAGTTAAAGATAAAGAAAAGCAAAAGCGTTCCAAACGCGGATCGTGGTTCGGCGTCGGCTTCTAGAAGCTGGAGTTTCAGCGATCCAGAATCGCGGAGGAAGAGAAGAGTCGCTGGCTATAAAGTTTATTCCGTCGAACAGAAGATGAAGGGATCCATTAGAAAGAGCTTCAAATGGTTCAAAGGCGTCATCGGTATTTCTTGATTTCTATATATATTTCTCTAAATTTCTTGATATAGAAATTTTCAAAACCCACCCGAAACTATGAAAAATATCTCTGTTGTAAGAAATACAGGAAACTCAAACTAAAATGTTTCTTTCTCGTGCAATTATATCAAGATTGTATAGTCTTGATTCTTGAATGAGACAGATAATGAATGAACAAAATCAGTTTCCATATCTACCTGTGAATATGACCATACCACTTCAATTACATAAAAAAAACCATTCCTTTTCAAGAAAAAGAAAAAAGAAAGAAGAAGCTATTTTATAAGAATCTCTAATCAATACTCGCACAATACAACATTCTCCCGTCCTTTTCTTTGTAATTCTATTATCTTCAATCCCAGTTCTCCTTGTTCTGTTTCCTCCAAAGTAATGAATATTTCTCGTGAGAGAGGAAAACTTACTGGATCAATTATTTCAACTATGTTGTGTGGTGGAGGTTGTATCAGTTGATGCTGAGACGCCACTCATCCCGCTCATAACGCTCAAAATAGAGTGTTTCCTCTGGAGCCTTCCTCTCAACTGCCGGATCTTTGCATCTACACGAGCCGTGAATCCTATCTTGGTCTTCTCTCTAGCCTTAGATCTCTCTCTCGTCCACATACGCTCGTCCTGTACGTCAATTCTGAAATACTTGATCTCTTGAATGATGTGATGGTCCAAAGGGTTCAACGATCTCTGGAACGAAATGTGAGCCAAGTAAGGAAGTGTTGTTGCGGCTATGACCAGCAGTGAGGTTAGCCAGTAGATTGGTGCTGGTGCTAGGGTTTCCGAGAGCATGTGGAACATGTTGCCTGAAATTTTTGGAGGTAACCTGCCAAAGAGTGCAAGGAAGATGTACCACATGACGATACTTCCCCAGATAAATGCGTGCTGGATCCAAGTGAAATGGCTCATGGTTAAAGCTATTTGTACGTTCACTGCCCAAATGATGCAAGTGAACATGGTGGTTCCCATTGCGTTCATGTCTGCTGTTTGGCCCCCAGAACAGAAAGATTGGACGTCGAAGATGCCAATGTTGAGGCCAAAGATGACTATGGATGCGTAGACTCCATTGCCCATCCACCCGAGGATTCTTTGCCAGTCAAAGAACAAGTTCTTGGGGCCTTGCTGGTACAATGCAGGGAACTAGCGAGAGGGACAAAGTTAATATAAGAAGAAGGTTTCAGGGTTTAGATTGGAGAGAGTTAAATGAGCAGAGAAGCGTAAACCTGTNCAGAAGATGAAGGGATCCATTAGAAAGAGCTTCAAATGGTTCAAAGGCGTCATCGGTATTTCTTGATTTCTATATATATTTCTCTAAATTTCTTGATATAGAAATTTTCAAAACCCACCCGAAACTATGAAAAATATCTCTGTTGTAAGAAATACAGGAAACTCAAACTAAAATGTTTCTTTCTCGTGCAATTATATCAAGATTGTATAGTCTTGATTCTTGAATGAGACAGATAATGAATGAACAAAATCAGTTTCCATATCTACCTGTGAATATGACCATACCACTTCAATTACATAAAAAAAACCATTCCTTTTCAAGAAAAAGAAAAAAGAAAGAAGAAGCTATTTTATAAGAATCTCTAATCAATACTCGCACAATACAACATTCTCCCGTCCTTTTCTTTGTAATTCTATTATCTTCAATCCCAGTTCTCCTTGTTCTGTTTCCTCCAAAATTAATGAATATTTCTCGAGAAAGAGGAAAACTTACTGGATCAATTATTTCAACTATGTTGTGTGGTGGAGGTTGTATCAGTTGATGCTGAGACGCCACTCATCCCGCTCATAACGCTCAAAATCGAGTGTTTTCTCTGGAGCCTTCCTCTCAACTGCCGGATCTTGGCATCTACACGAGCCGTGAATCCTATCTTGGTCTTCTCTCTAGCCTTAGATCTCTCTCTCGTCCACATACGCTCGTCCTGTACGTCAATTCTGAAATGCTTGATCTCTTGAATGATGTGATGGTCCAGAGGGTTCAACGATCTCTGGAACGAAATGTGAGCCAAGTAAGGAAGTGTTGTGGCGGCTATGACCAGCAGTGTGGTTAGCCAGTAGATTGGTGCTGGTGCTAGGGTTTCCGAGAGCATGTGGAACATGTTGCCTGAAATTTTTGGAGGTAACCTGCCAAAGATTGCAAGGAAGATGTACCACGTGACGATACTTCCCCAGATAAATGCGTGCTGGATCCAAGTGAAATGGCTCATGGTTAAAGCTATCTGTACGTTCACTGCCCAAATGATGCAAGTGAACATGGTGGTTCCCATTGCGTTCATGTCTGCTGTTTGGCCCCCAGAACAGAAAGATTGGACGTCGAAGATGCCAATGTTGAGGCCAAAGATGACTATGGATGCGTAGACTCCATTGCCCATCCACCCGAGGATTCTTTGCCAGTCAAAGAACAAGTTCTTGGGGCCTTGCTGGTACAATGCAGGGAACTAGCGAGAGGGACAAAGTTAATATAAGAAGAAGGTTTCAGGGTTTAGATTGGAGAGAGTTAAATGAGCAGAGAAGCGTAAACCTGTAAGCAGACTTCTGAAGATACGTCTTGCTCGAAAACTCCGAGGGATATGACGGGGAGAGAAGTGAGGATAACGTTGAACATCAACAAGTAGTAGTCATTGTATATGGCTTGACCAGAAAACCCAGTGAAAGCCTCAAAGTAGAAGAGAGTCAGACCAAATGTTATGTTCTTGTAAAAGAAGTAACAGATCTGTCAGAAAAGAATGTGAATCAAAATCAGGTTGTATGTTGTTCGATGGGTTATGATGGGATTTTCTGTATATCAATTATACCACAAATACTTACCATCTGGGCTATTCTTTTGTAGCACCAGTTCCCGTGGACAACTAGTAGTCTCTCTAAAAACCGAAACTGGGCTATGGAGAAATCGCTTGCCATTACAGCCTGAACAGAAAGAGAAATGCATTTGCAATCAGAAACAGACCTATATCGCCATTAACCAAAGAAAATGTCTAGTTAAATCGAAAACACGTTTAATGACCTGCATGCCTTCCACACCACTGATTCCTACACCTATATCAGCTTCTTGAATCATTCCAACATCATTTGCACCATCACCGATTGCCAAGGTTGTCTTTCCTGTTCCTTCTTTTGCTAGTCTTGTTACCTAGAAACCGAGATAGATAGACAAAAGTAAGTGATTTCAGTCAATAACAAAAAGATAGAGCTAGGACTTGTGGTGTATCAATCTTACAAGTGCCTTCTGTTTGGGAGAGACACGACAGCATATCACTGAAGCACAATCAACAGCCAGGGCAAGAAACTGATACTTAATATCATCCTCCAAAGCATATGTAAGTGTCTTTCCATCAATGATCAAAGCAAACGCTGCATGTGGATCCTTCTCTAGTTTGATCATCTGTGAAGCATTTATGATCTGCATCAAAATGCTCTCTCTCGCAGCCTGGCCATTTACAACAATAAAAAGTTTCTCACATCAAATGCAAGCTTTATTGAAACAGTAATGTAGGTTTTTAAAGTATCAGCCTAATACATACCGCTTCTGGGTCTTGGAATGATCCCTCTTCGTTTCTTAGTGCTATGGATATCTGCTTCATACCCTGTCGCAGCAAACTGCAGGCATATCTGCATTTGGAAAAACAAAGAACTTAGTCCACTTAGTATCTATTATAAAATTCCCAAGATTTGGGGTCGTGGTATTATCAGCAACAAAAAAGAATAACACACCCTATGTTAATTGCTGTCTCCATCTTATCTCCAGTCAAAACCCATATCTTGAGACCAGCTTGGGCAAGTTTATCTATGCACTGAGGCACCTGTAACGAACAATAAACAGTAAGCTGAAAGGAAATATCAATTATTAGCGTCATGGTAGTAATCCTATACAAACTTCCACTACATACCCCTTTCTGCAGTTTATCTTCCACTGCAGTAGCACCGACAAGAATCAATTCCTTCTCCATCATATCGGATACCTTTTCGAGCATTTCATCTCTGTCAGCTCCGACTGAAGTTTTGGCTTTGTGAAATTCACTGTTCCAAATCGAATACTCAGTCTCATCCAGCTTTCTATAACTGAGCGCTAATGTGCGTAAACCAGCTTCACCATATCCATTCAAATGCTTTGAAGTGGCTTCCAGATATTTTTTTCCATTCTTGGATAACCGGTCGAATATTATGCTGCAAATTTTCAAGATAACGCATTGAACTTTACTTTAGTATAACAGATACGCTATATTGAACTGCTTGAAGTTATGAGGCCAACCTGTCAGCACCTTTACAGAGTAGAAGAATCTGCCCTTTTTCATCACGAATGATAACAGACATTCTTTTTCTTTTGCTAGTGAAGTCCAAAACGTTTAAAACTTTGTATTCTCTATAAAATATTGGACAAGTGGTTAGATATATATTCACTGGAACCGATACGAACAAGTGAAAGATTTACAGTTACAATGTCACCTTTCAAGTGGTTGGCCTAAATGTCGTTCACTGATAAACACACTTGATTGAGTTCTTTTAGTAAACTCAAAACCAAACTCCCCAGCGGCAACAAGGAAAGCAACTTCATCAGGAGACTCTGCTTCATAAGTACACTTTCCAGTATCTTCATCCACCTCGGGAATAGCAGTGTGACAAACAGCAAGTATACGCAGAAACATCAAAATGTCATCTGGATTGGGTTCATTTAACCAGTTTCCGTTCATGAGACGTTGATCCTCAAAACTAAACCCCTTGACACCAGTGGACTGCGTCTGATCTATTTCGTCAGTAGCAGTGATTACAGTCTCCAACTCAATATCTGATGAGTTCTTGCTGGGCATTTTGGCATATCCATGCATCCTTCCTCTAGTCCTTGGAAGGTCGTTCATTTCTTCACCTTGCTCCTCGTCGAGATCTATCGCCATCTGCTTTGCTGCAGCTAGTTCTACTTCACTGGCGCGAACACCATAAGAAGTACCCGCGATGGAGCATTTCAAAAAATCCATCTGATTACATGTCAAAGTTCCTGTTTTATCGGAAAGGATTGTGTCAACTTGTCCCAGCTCTTCATTCAAATTCGATGTGCGTGCTTGAGCTGGAGTCCCGCTGTCGCTATCATACATGTGCAAGTCTTGGTTTATGAAAGTTGCCTGCAAAACTTTTACGAGCTCGATGGAAACATACAATGAGATGGGAATCAAGTACCCATAAAGCAAGACAGCAGTGATCAGATGGACGACCCAAGCGTGAAAAGGATTTCTTGGATTAGTTAAGCGCTCGGGCTTATCTGGTCGTAAGTACCACCACTCTCCCATATGCATCTTTGTCATCACTGCGAAACCCAGTGAGCTGATGAAGGAGACGGTCACAAGGAGGGCAAAGAGAGTATATATGATGTAGTCCATTCTCTTTTCAATTCTGCTTCTCTTTGAAGGGGATTTTGTTGAATTCTGCATGACTTTTGTGTCATGGCCAGTAAATATGACCACCCCATAGACATAAGCCGTGTTCCTGAGCTTAGAGTCTCTCAAGAGAATCTGGTTAGGATCGAGCGGATAAACCTGGCCATCATATTCAAGATTTCCAACAAACGTATACAGGTTAGGATTGGGATCTTCACATTTAATAGTTCCAGAGAAAGTGTGGAAAGCATCATCCCGTTCCAAAGGCAAGGTAACATCCAAACATCTCTTAACTTTGAGGTTGGTCTCGCCATCTAAGTTCATGGTCTCGACATAACAGATCCCATCCTCGTAACTTGATGACAATAAGAGCAAATCAGCAGGGAAAAATTGATCCTTTTCCACCTTGACAACATCCCCAACACGGATCTTGTTCCACTTCCTACGACCAAAAACACCATCCCCTCTATGAACAATGGCTTTCCTGGAATTGACCTTCACATCCTGCATAAACCGGCGCCAGTCCTCCAAAGCCTCTTTACCCATACTAAGCCCGACCACAAAAATCAATGGTGCAATCATACTCCATTTGTTGAATGGGGAGAGAGGGAAGACAGAGAGAATTGCAGCAACGAGGAAGTAGAAATTGGCAACACGGTGGAACTGCTCATACAAGCATTTGGGCAAGAAGGTGATGAGGTTATACCTAGTGGTGGACACATAGTTAGAGGTGTACCTGAGGACTTTAGCCAGATGCATATGAGGTTGGTTACAGTGAACAATTCTAGTGTATCCAGGTCCATTAATGATATGGGGTTCTTGATTTTCTAGGGTTTTTGGCCTTAGGCATCTAAAGGTGTAAAAATGGCTTTTCCGAATCCTTGATCTTATTCTGCGACGCCCCATTCTCTCAAAAAGTGTGAGCTCAACGCAAGAGAGAGAGAGAGAGAGACCGAATCAGCTGTTCAACAAAGAAACACGAAAATCTCCTTTTACCAAACGATGTGTCCCCTGGTTCAGAGGCCCTCGCCACTACTGTGAGAAATCAAGAAAAAATAAATAAAAAAAAAACAAATCAGCTTAACGAATCACAAATCGAGCCCTTTGAATAAACCACCGCAGAATCGAATCAAGAAACGATCACATGAAAAATTAAGGAATCCATTAACGAGTCGTCGTATCAGAACCACCAACATTCCCAAAAAAAAAAAACACCTTGCAGCACAAGACAACGGAAATCCCTAGAAACGCGACGCAAAATTCCCAAATTATAATAAACAAAATCGAGTTTGGGATCGAAGAAACACCTAGAATCGGGAGGATCGTTCATGAAGAAACTCGCGCAAACACCCGATTCCAACGGAGATGTTAACAAAACCAAAAAGCTGATGATGTTAGATTGCTTTATCGCAAATTCGCAAACAACAGAAGAGGGAAGAAGAGGAAGAAGAAGAAGAAGAAGAAGAAGAGGAAGGCTCTCGTTCTTTCTTTTGGAGAAGAAGAAAGATCGAAAAGGGAAAAAAAATGTCACACTCTCTCCCTGCGGGGGANATGACTTTTGTGTCATGGCCAGTAAATATCACCACCCCATAGACATAAGCCGTGTTCCTGAGCTTTGAGTCTCTCAAGAGAATCTGGTTAGGATCGAGCGGATAAACCCGGCCGTCATATTCAAGATTTCCAACAAACGTATACAGGTTAGGATTGGGATCTTCACATTTGATAGTTCCAGAANAGTTTGGGATCGAAGAAACACCTAGAATCGGGAGGATCGTTCATGAAGAAACTCGCGCAAACACCCGATTCCAACGGAGATGTTAACAAAACCAAAAAGCTGATGATGTTAGATTGCTTTATCGCAAATTCGCAAACAACAGAAGAGGGAAGAAGAGGAAGAAGAAGAAGAAGAAGAAGAAGAGGAAGGCTCTCGTTCTTTCTTTTGGAGAAGAAGAAAGATCGAAAAGGGAAAAAAAATGTCACACTCTCTCCCTGCGGGGGAGCGTTCTGCTGCAACTCTCTCTCTCTCTCTCCAACCCAACGCAGCAATTTCCGTTTCAGCTTCCTATTTTACCGATTCTCTTATTATTAGTGTTTTTTTTTTCAGTTAAAAAGTTAAAAAATACCTATATAACAAAATCAAACTATTTATTTACAATCTATTAAATTTCCTAAGTTGTATAACCAAACAACTGGTTTTATAGTATTGTATTTTGTTGGAATATAAATGATATGTTTCTTTGTCACAAAGTTTACAATTACTACGATTATTAAGATCACACAACAATTTTATAGTACTCCGTAGTCCGTAATTTAATACATTAATAAAAGCGAATTTATTTTCGATAATTTTTATGAGAATTATAGTAGTCCGTACAAGATACTTATGTACGGAGACTAAAACCGGTTTGGTTATACAACTAAACCGAATATAACCATCATTCACTCACTTCATTTCTCTGGACTCTGGGTCGTCGTCACCTCCAAGTCCAATCTGTTCCTCATTAAATATCAAGCCCGGCCCAATCAACTAACAAATATTACTTGAACGGTTTGAAACCATATGATACAAGGAAAACAAACAAACAAACAAACGAACGAACCCCTCCCGCTTCTAGTATACAAAAAAAATAAATTTCACCATCGAAAATATTATATCGGTTTAACTAAGCTTTGGTTTATACATTATACTAAATACTAGCTAAAATAGGTGTGTCATAATTAAGTTGATTGGTGTTTTTCATTTTTAGTAATCTTAAACGTTTTAATTTACTAACAAGTCTTCATAATACTGGCGAGTGATGATAATTAATACCTTAAAAGAGATTGTAAATGTGAGATAAATAATATGTTAGATTGTGTTTAGTTAAGGGATTCAAAAGAGAGAAGGATTTTGATTAAGGGGCACAATGGCATCTCCAACCCTCAGGCTGGTAATTAGCATAATGAGGAGAGAGGTGAGGAATTGAAGAAACGGTTGGGACTTGGATGGCTTCACATGGCTCACATCCGTAGCATTTCTTCTCACAACTTGGTGGCTTTGATCCTATTCTTCTTCCTTTCTCTATTTCTTCTATCTCTCTGTCCTCACTCGGCTTCAATAAGGGCCTATTTGAGTTGTGTTCTGCAGCTTGTGGGCTTCTTATCTCTGCAGGCCATATAGTAATTTTTATTTTGAAAAACAAAAAAAAATAGACATTAATTAATACATAATTCCATTTCCTATGCTTCTTTTGAGAGATGACCCAAGAACACATGCACATTTTTTAACAACCTTTTCACTGACTAATCTATGAAAGTCATTTCTAAAACAAAATTTGTTTTTTTATATACCCGTTGATCATGCAAATATTTGGAACCACGGTCTAATATAGTCAGTAATACAAGTCATTAATTTGCTCATAAAATTAGTAAAGCAATTAAGAATTCGACCTAACCTTCTTTGCAAGCAGAAACCAAACAGAGAACTCTTTCATTCATACTTACATATCTACATGTGCCTTTCAGTATATAGATACATACATAGTAATGGTCTAATTTAGTAGACTCTTGAAGAAATAAGAAACTGAACCTGGATAAAAAGAAACGTGACTGGAAGCAATAGGCCTGCTTGCTGCATCAACCCAGCTCACTATTTGTATCATCATCACGGCCAGTATAACCACAAAACACTTTCCTATTTCTCTCATTCGCATGATGATGATAATGTGATAATGATGGCTCCTAATGATGTATATAAAGGTTTAAAGAAAAGAAAGAGGAGGAGGAAGAAGAAGGAGAAGAAGACGAAGAAAGAAGAACCAGTGGGTTTTAGGGGGTTTAGGCCTAATGCCTATAGGCTCTAGCAATAGGAAGGTTGTTGCTTATGGGACAAGTGAAGTAATTTTCTTACCAATCTATCAATGTTTTGCCTTTTTTCTTTTAATCAAAAAGCAAACTGATTAACCAATGAGCAACTTTCTCTTTTTAACAAATTTGAATTATTTTTTTTTGGGGGATTTTACAGCTCATTTAATTGCATATCTTTTTCTGACATGTCTCAGTACATGAAAGTAAATATTCGAAATCAGAAATCAGAAGAAAACAGATAAGAATACGNAGAGAGAGAGAGAGAGAGAGAGAGAGAGAGAGAGAGAGAGAGAGAGAGAGAGAGAGAGAGAGAGAGAGAGAGATCAGTCTACTGGAGAAGAATCTATGTACGAGATGGTCCATTCATCATCAGAACAATGCTTTTATATATTATCAAAACGAAAGAAAAACAAAATGATAACCTGCCATTATATGGGCATAGACTGCAGAGCCATTCCACGGCTCAATGGCTTCGTTTCCTTTAAGAGTAGTAAAATAAATAAACTCGCAGAGGGTCTCTCATTTGTGAATAGGTCACTCTTACAGATAAATCACATTGCATATAGGAGTATAGGACTCATGTTAAGGTCAACTCTGATCTCATGAGGACAAAACCATGCACTTGATTGTGAACCGTCCACATATCTATCAAAATTTCTTTCTTTACACGTTGTTCAAATTTGATTTTTTAAAAAGAAAAGAAATTAACGAAAGATTAGTTACTTATATATGTGCTATTTAGTCTATTTATGATAACAAAATTAATTGTAAACTATAATAAAAAAAAATTACATACGTGGTAAGTGACAGTGTTATTTTCATGCACTAATGAGCGTAGGTAGGAAGGAAGGCTTTGATGGTGTCAGCTCGAATAAATGAATGGAAATGGACACATCATATATCTATTTTTAGAATATGGTCCGAGCAATTTTCATAAAATTGACTGATCAATTCGTTTCTAGTTTTAGTAAACGCCAAGCCTCACACCACACGGAGTGTGAATTACTCCAAAAAGGAATCGTATCAGTCAAATTTGAATTTCACAGTTTTAGCAATTTCTTTACATCAAGTAAAATAAATTATTCCTCCTACCTTTTTTCCTACTTTCTTACAAAATTTGTTTTCCAAACGTAAAAATGAATTTAAGA
>NC_025703.1:6592604-6593520 GCF_000633955.1 Camelina sativa | reverse complement strand
CTACCTTTTTTCCTACTTTCTTACAAAATTTGTTTTCCAAACGTAAAAATGAATTTAATAAGCATCTACCAGATTTGAATATCTTCCAAGAAGTAAAATAAGTAAAGATAACTGTTTAAAAGTACTCACATTTGACTTTGACAAAATAAATACACTCACGTTTGACTAGGCTTCATACAGTTTATATGTATTGGAAGAGTATTAATAAGTAGTACTTAATTTGTCCAAAAAAAACAAAAATAAAAATATATGCTAAAGGAAAAGGAACAAACATACATCTCTGATTGGCTATGAATTGTCAAAAGTGTACAGAGTACTGGATAGCACCTGGAAATAGCTGTGTTAAATGTCACTGTGATTTGATTAGTCATAGTAATAAGATTGATTAATTATTTTCTCTTCTCGTTTAACAAAACAAAAAGACTACTTTCTTAAGTCGATAAGTAATTATTAGACCAAAATAAACAGTTAGTATGGGCTTAAGTGTATAAAGGGAACAATTAATATCTTTTGTGACATCTGTATAGAATTCTACTATCATACAACAAGATTCTTGCGGAGTATTTACTGATCCGAGTAACTTCATTCCTCAATACATTATCATAATATGCGTAGAAACGAAGAATTTCTTTCTTTTGTTTGTGATGTGAATCAACGAATTTAAAAACTAATATACTAACATGTTTACAGTGACTCAACTGTGTTTTGTTTTTGAGCTTATATTTTCCAAAATTTTCACAGGGTATTATTGGACTAGCTATTCATTTCATCTCTCTTCTATAAGTAGATTTTTCACATGTATGTCTTCAGAAATCATCCCCACTAAATCATGCTGCCCCAATTTATTTTGATTTTAAGCTCATATATAATTATATATGCAAACCCTATTAAGATAAATGAATCATACTGTGTATAT
>NC_025703.1:6569340-6591329 GCF_000633955.1 Camelina sativa | reverse complement strand
TTGGGGGGGGGGGGGGAGTGGGGAAGAAAAACTTAAGATGTTAATGCATGTGCAATATAATCATGGAGAACAAGATACGTAAATATGAAAACCTACGTTAAGTTTGATCATGTTAAGTCCATCAATGGAAGTAAGAAAATGGGATAAGAGAAATTGGTTAAGAGGTCAGTTTCAGAACCAACAAGAAGATATATGTCAAATTAAGAAATGAAGGGTGCTTCCGACAGAATCTCGAGTCCGTTGAGCTTTGACTTCCTTAAACAGCATATAACCAAATTTCACTTCAAAAGAGTTAAAGATGTTGCAAGTTTAGTGTATTCGTTATCTTCAAATGTGCTTTTCTGATTCACAGCAAAGCCAAAACTACCTGACGTCTCGGGGCCTCGTCGGGGAGTTTTAATATTTTTGATAACTAGCTTAGGTGTTAACTACGTATATACATACCATTAATTGTTTGGTAAAACCAAAATCATTATTTGTAAAATACTAGCTGAAAGTACGTAAGGTTTGATCACCTAGCTATTAGTATAACAAAATTAGATTTTTTAATCTTGTTTAGCTATTAGATGTTAAAAAATCTAACTTTGTTATACTAATAGCTAGGTGATCAAACCTTACGTACTTTCAGCTAGTATTTTACAAATAATGATTTTGGTTTTACCTAAACAAGATTAAAAAAAAGATTGTTTGATTTTTTTTACGTACTTTGCTCCAATTGTTTGATTTTTTTTTAATCTTGTTTAGGTTCAATCTTTAGAAAATACGATACAAATTCTCGATGAACAAAATTTGTTATCGAGATAAAAAAAAAAGATACATAGACAGATCCACACATATTAATCGAACAATTTTGAAAAAAAAAAATTAGAATAATAACATAATTTTGACACTTCAAATAGGAATTCTTTTTTGCAACTTTTTGCACGTAACAGTTAAGAATAATTATGGAGAGGATATGCTCATATTATTTGTTAGAATAAAATAAAATAAAATTTCTCGAAGCAAAAAGCCAAAATGTATAGAAAGTTAGTGTCCTTTGATGGCTCATCAAAAATAGAAAGGAAAGTGTGAAAGCTCTTTACTAGTTGCATGTGCCATCGAAGGCAAAATCAAAAGAATCTTATGTTTGGGCCTAGTGCTTCGGTCACAAGCATTAAATTCATCCTTAATAAGTTAATTTAAAAAAAAAAATTGTTTATATATCTGTCCTGAACAATATTAATGTCAATTTGGTATTGCAAGGTCGATTAATATAAGCATAAGAAGTATGTTCTATGAAACATAAATAGTGTGATGTACATTCTGTTTAAAATATGTGTATAATAATATTTCTATATTTCATTTGTCGGAAGATTTATCCATAACTTTGTTACGGAGAAAGTAATATGTATTCATAAAGTTGGCTAATAAAAATAAAAACGAAGAATGTATGTATGCATTTAGTAAATTAGACGAAGTATATGCATGAAATAGATACAATTTTCATATGATCATTATAATATTGATTAGATGATTTTTAGGTTATCAATCCAAACGTAATATATAAATGTTATTTTATAGGAGCGATCAACAAAGAGACCGACAAAACATTCAGCCTCCGATCCCAGACAAATTTCACCCACGAACCCATCACTTAGAATGTTGAATAGGAGACTAGGAGTGCTAGCAGGTTTTACCCTTCATAACATTTCCAGTGGCCACATCACAGTCATAATCATTTGATAACCAACAATATAAACATAAACTATACTTATATACGAAAAAGCACGTCTATCTCAATTGTTTATAGCAAGCTTTATCGACCGAGCGGTGGTCTCTAATCGCGGTTGCATCACATCACATCCGTTGTAATCAAAATGTTATCGACAATATATATCTTAACCATATGACTATAATAACCCAAACTGACTATATATATATATATATATAATATGTCTTGCGATCGGTGTATTATCATATAATAAAGTACTTTTGCTTCCGGCAGAAGAGAGTAATCAACCAAATCGCCAACAAATTTAGGGTTTAGTTTAGTAATCAAACCCATCATTAATATATATTATCTATATAAAACCCACACCCTAACGCATATATATGCGATACTGATGACGATTATAACATCACTCAAAACTGATTCACGTTAACAAATACTCCGACTTCACATAATTAGGAGCTAGAGTTTGAAGTTCAGAAAGAAAAAAACGTATTCAAGCTGTTCACTCGGGAATATCCGATTAACAAAAAAAAGAAGGTTGAGTTAATACTGTGCACATGTACATGTAGTGAGACTATCAGCTTTAACTCCTAAAGTCTTTTAACAAAAAAAAGTTTTAACCCTTAAAAGTCAAATTAAGAATCTAATGTAAAGTTGAATTCGAACCCTTTATGTCAAAATTAAAACTTTACTTCCTTTGTTGGCAATCCTTATTATATTATTATTATTATATATATGCAGTGCCTATCCAATTACACATTTGACATTTCTTTCGGCATAATATCGAAAACTTACATATTTAAAATTTAATCATGCCAGAATGAAAACCAAATTGACAACTAAGTCATAGGATTCACAGTGTCTGCATGAGCAACACGTGTCTGTGTAGAAGAAGACAATGGCCATGATTCTGTAATAAGCCACACAGGCTCTCACTGAGAAGAAACTTCAGCTTTTAGCCTTTAAACCTTTTATAACACAAAAACCCTAAAAAAAATACACTGGGCCACTCTCGTCTTCAGTGTGCTAAACACCACCTAAAATAATAATAATAAATTTTTTTTTGTTAGATCATTTGTTTGCAACTTGTTACATTACAGCTAATTCATCGTATGTTCCCCGACAAAAATAATTTTATTATAAGTTCTAAGTTATTGTTCATATAAATTATACTGCATTGTTTCTGAATTCACAAAAGAAGAAGAAACTGGGTCCACATCAGTAGGTGGAATATTATTATCTATTACTTTTGAAATAAATTAATGGTTAGTTTCTGCAGCCATTTCTCATTTTAATTGTGTGTATTAATCTCACCAATTCTCAATACAATATTATAAGTTAAAAACACTTCAACGTCGTACAAACATTCTTAGAGAGACACGGAGAGAGAACGAGAGAGAGAGAGAGAGAGGATGGGTCATCACTCGTGCTGCAACAAGCAAAAGGTGAAGAGAGGGCTTTGGTCACCGGAAGAAGACGAAAAGCTCATCAACTACATCAATTCATATGGCCATGGATGTTGGAGCTCGGTTCCCAAACATGCAGGCAAATATATACACATATAAAATACATATATGGGTCTTGTTTCTTGAATAATCTACTAATCTTTTTGGGGTTATTGTGTGTGTGTGTGTGTGATCAGGTTTGCAGAGATGTGGAAAGAGTTGTAGATTAAGATGGATAAATTATCTACGACCTGATCTTAAACGTGGAAGCTTCTCTCCTCAAGAAGCTGCTCTTATCATTGAGCTTCATAGCATTCTTGGTAACAGGTTTGTCAGCTAATTAATTAACATTATACTACATGTAAAACAGAAAATAACACTTCATCAAGAAATTGGAATTACTTTCCTAATCATATTATTTTGTATGTTATGGGTTTTGACAGATGGGCTCAAATTGCTAAACACCTACCTGGGAGAACAGATAACGAGGTCAAGAATTTTTGGAATTCAAGCATAAAAAAGAAGCTCATGTCTCACCACCATCATGGTCATCATCTTCATCACCATCATCATCATCTCTCTTCAATGGCGAGTTTGCTCACCAATCTTCCTTATCACAATGGATTCAACCCTTCTACTGTCGACGATGAAAGTTCAAGATTCATGTCCAATATCATCACAAATACTAACCCTAATTTCATCACTCCAAGCCACCTCTCTCTTCCGCCTCCTCATGTTATGACCCCATTGACGATGTTCCCAACCTCTAGAGAAGGAGATTTCAAGTTTATAACCACAAACCAGTCTCATCAAGACAATAATAACCTTTACAACAATTTCGACATATTGTCAGCCACACCAGTCATAAACAATCATCATCAACCTTTACTCTCTTCTTCTTCTCATGATAATAATGATCCCCAATGGCCAGCGTTACCAGATTTCCCAGCGAGTACCATTTCCGCTTTTCAAGAAACCCTTCAAGATTATGATGATGCTAATAAACTCAACATGTTTGTGACACCGTACAACGATAATAATGCCAAGAAGGTATTATGTGGAGAGGTTCTCGAAGGCAAAGTACTATCCTCCTCCTCGCCAATTTCACAAGATCACGGCCTTCTTCTTCCCACCTCGTACAACTTGCAAATGTCAACTACGGTTGATCATCATCATCATCGAGCGGACTCATACATCAATCACATGATCATACCTTCATCATCCTCATCGTCACCAATCTCTTGTGGACAGTATGTCATTACTTAAGCAAACCCTAGTCTTACCACATGGTATTCCTAGACATGGGTACGTATTAAATACCTAAATAGAATCTATATACGATTTTTATCTATATATAAATAGAAAAAGAGGCAAACATAAATAATCACCCATATGTTTATAAGTCTTTTCAATATATAGAGTACAAGGATTTGTGATATGTTACATGAATTACTTTTTATATATATTGCATTGAATTTGAATAATGAGGGAAAACATAAAATGGTGCCACTATACTACATATAAAGTTCGTCCTATTAGACACATTATAATGAACACGTACAAACACACATATGTATGTAAAAGCACGTATATGTGATATGTGAAGGATGTACGATCTCTGTCTCTCTCTCTCGTCATCTACGTAAGCATGTGTTTGTATATGGTCAGTTTGTTTTGCCTCTGTATTGGAAAGTATTGTCTTCATCTTTGTTTTTTTCTTTGTCCCTTATTGCTTCTCTCTCTCTATGATATTTTGTAGGGTCAATATAATTTGGACCGTCATAAATCAATGCAAGTACAGTGTACAATTTTTTTTGGTCAACTGTGAGATTCTCTTTAGATCATTTTCAAAATGTTTTGACAAAAAACAGAATTTGTGTCCTTAATCGCCTTGCTTCGTTATTAAAACGATGATAATTTGTCAACATCATGGAGAACAAAAGATTCCTAGATATAAACTATCCATTACAAAGGAGCTGAGAACTTTAAAATTTTAAAGTCACTTCAATCTGAGATCGACAACATATCAAAACATGGATACGAAGACATTCAAATTATTTATGAGATCGATGTTTTAGATGCCCTATCCTGAAGGTGGAGTCTGAATCATTTTGATTACCGGACATTCTCATCAATGGAAAGATGAAAGAGATTCTAGGCTGAGACTCTGTGGCGCCCTTTTGCTATTCTCCGAGCTATAACTCTCCGCCCACCTTTGGTTGCCTTCCTGCTCATATATTCATATATTAACTGAGTAAACAGTTTGGTCACTCAAACACCATGTACAAATGTGGATTCTTATTCTTACATTCAATTAGTACTAGACAAATAATTTATCTAATGTGAATGACCGAATGAGCAAATGATTAGAGGAGTTTAGGAAGTGTCAGAGTTTCAATCGTTTAGTTTGATTTACTAAATTTGGCTAAGGAATCAAACCAGTAGTGGATCAAAACAAGCCATTGAAACACAAAGAGACATACCGAGCAAAGAATCCATGGTTGCGTTTACGCCTTATAGTGCTTGGTTGGAATGTCCTCTTAGGAAACAGAAGCAATGGCTCACTTGATGGATCGACTACATCACCAAATACAAAGATATTAGATAGGCACCATTGACCAAAATGTACAAATTTGCAGCTCTAAGACCAACTAACAATATAAAGCTAGATTCTTCTTAAGATTCTGGACGCATAACACTCATGAACTGTAAGGACACTCAAGCACACCACAGCCAGATTCTTAACCCTCCTAGAAGGGAAGACGTAAGTAATTTTTTCTTTTTTTCTTTTCCCAATTAGCTACAAGCACTCTACAACTCGCCATGATCCCGATTCAAGAACCAGAACACCACACCATAACTCGATAAAACGACACATACATTGTTTCTATTGTGTAATAAATGTTTTCTGATTTCATCTGGACACTAAAAATTACAGAACACTTCTCAGCACTTGATTAACGTTCGAGCATCTACTGTTTGCACCACTCTATAAAATCATACGCATACACCAGGAGAGTAAGAACAAATTACAAATCTAGCTACTGACAAATACAATCAAATGTGGGGTAAGAGAGAGTGAGGCACCTTCTGGTAAGAAGAATTCGAGTGAAGGAAGACCAGAAGGGTAAAGGAACCCACGGTCATTGAGTTCCTGGATCGAAGCAGTGTCGTTAGGGCTCGAATTGAGTGTGCTCTGTAGATTCGACAACGACGGGAAAAAATACGGCGGGAGTTCTTGTCTCTGAGGAGCTATCTGTTGAATAGACGCTCTCAGATTGCTCTGCACCAGGTTCATCGTCGGCTTCGATAGAAACCGATTCATCAACGAAGCTCCTGACCTGATTAGGGTTTTGGCCGCCATTTTTGTCTCCCTTCTTCTCCGAGATTGCAATAGCTTTCTCCCCCACAGTACTTCTCACTCTTCGCAAATGTACGAGAAGACGACGATACATGGGCTTTTGGGCCACAAGCCCAACTATAATAATATTCAACTAGGGGTAATTTCGTCATTTAAAAATTTCATGTAAACAGAAGAACTACAAAGTCTACAATGAACAAAGAAGAGTGTTGTAGTCTACAAAATCAACAGTGTTCATCATGGCCTCTAACGTTGTGTAGATCATCTCGCTCGACGGGTGAGACCAATCAGCGACTGCAAAGGAATGAGTTTGGTTACTGATTACGATCCAGCTCAAGGCTGGTTCTTTCTTTACCCCTAGATCTCT
This sequence comes from Camelina sativa, assembly GCF_000633955.1. NCBI lineage: Eukaryota > Viridiplantae > Streptophyta > Magnoliopsida > Brassicales > Brassicaceae > Camelina > Camelina sativa. The sequence continues at coordinate 6,584,445 of NC_025703.1, read as the reverse complement.
CATCCGCTCTCTAACGTCCTCAGCTGATGAATTGACTCCAGATTCATTGTAAATGTTGTGTAGCAATACGTAAGAGCCAGAGGCCTCGGGTTCGAGTCTCAGTAATCTCTCTGCAACGCGGCTCCCAACTATGCTGTCCTTGTAAACCCTGCAAGAACTCAGTAAAGCTCTCCACATCACTGGATGGTCTTCAAACCCAGAGCTCAAAATAAGATTCTCAGCATCTGATAATCTTCCCTTGCGACCTAAAAGATCGACTAGGCAAGTGAAATGTTTCTCGTTTGGGTTAATCCCGTAATCGTTCTTCATGCTTTGGAAATAGTCTAGTCCCTGTGTGACCAATCCTCCGTGGCAACAAGCTATTAGAACACCGAGAAAGCCTTGCTGGTTCGGTTTAATCCCGTGGGTTTTCATTGATTCAAAGATGTCTAAGGCATTGTGAGCATAACCGTGTTGCGCAAGGCTTGAGATCATAGCTGAGTATGCTGCAACGTCTGGGTTTTGAACTTCGATAAATATTTTACTAGCAAGCGGCATGTTACCTGATTTTGCGTACATGGAGATGCTTGAAGTCTTAACGCTTGTGAAAGCATCGATTCCACTCTTTATAGCATAACCCTGAATCTGCTCACCTGAGCTTAACGCAGCAAAATCAGCACAAGCACTCATCATAAGGGAAACTGTATATTCTTCCGGTCTTATTCGGGTTAGAAAAAGTTGTCGGAACAGATCAAAAGCGCTTTCAAGCTGCTCGTTTTGGACATGGCAATCAATCATCGATGTCCACGAGGCAATATCTTGCTTTGATGTCGCAGCAAAGCATCGCATTCCGTCTTCAGTTGAACCCGTTAACGCATACAGCTCGATTAGAGCACTCCCAATAAACTCATCAGACTGAAAATTATTCTTACATATGAGGGCGTGAATCTGCTTTCCATATTCCAAGGTCTTCGCGGCACTACAAGCTTTGAGCACAGCTGAAAAAGTGGATGGCGAGGGTTCAAATCCCAATCTTTGCATATCCATGAAGAGCTTAAACGCTTCACTAGAAGCTTCCTCAGTTATTTCATCCATTTGGAGAAACCCTGAAATCATTGCGTTATACGTAATTACATTCTTTGCAGGCATCAAACTGAAAAGCTTTATCGACTCCTTCAAACTTCCATTTTTGGCATACATGTGAAGCAATGCAGTACGGACAACTATATCAAATTCCATTCCTAGTTTCACTGTGTAACAGTGAATCGCCATACCTTTTCCCATCAATCCTTCGTTCAGATATACGCAACATGCTTTTAGAACACTCCCCAGAGCATAAGTAGTCAGATTTAGGCCGTCTCTATGCATTTTTGCCAACAGATTAAGCGGTTCTTCCGCTGCACCAACCCGGACATAACCGGAAATCAAAGAGTTCCATGAAACCTGATCCCTTTCATTGCATCTATCGAACAAGGACATTGCTTGGTCAAGATTCCCACACTTACTATACATATCAATCAACACATTGATCAAAAAAACTTGCTGAGACAGACCATTTACAACAACCAACCCATGCAACAATTTGCCTAAAGCAAGATCACACCTTTCTCCACAAAATCCCAATGCACCGGCATACGTGAACTTATCTAGCTTCAAATTAACATCCCTCGCTTCAAGAAACAGTTCCATAGCTTGTTCATAAAATCCGATCTGAGTGTACCCAGAAATCAAAGAATTAAAAGAAATAATGTTTCGTTCAGGCATTCTGTCGAACAACTGGCGCGCGAAACCCAACTCCCGGCATTTACAATACATATTGAGAAGATTGTTGAGCAGGTATAGACACGGGTTCAAGGAAGACTTGATCATGTGGCCATGGGCGAGCTTTCCCAGTTCGACGGAGCCTGATTTCGCGGCTGTCTGAAAAAGTTTGGTGTAAGCTTTTGAATCTAAAGCCGTGTTCTTTGGCTGGCATAACGAAGACAAAGCCCTGTAAACCAATCCAACTCGTTTGGTGAATATAACAAGTAGAGAAGCTTGAGCACTGCTGCTGAAAGAAGTCTTTGCTCGGAACTGTAACAACATGTTCTCCCATCACATAACGAAACTAAACGGCTTTCTTTTTTTTGTCCTGTCTGCAACACAACGGTCCGGTCTCTCTACATATACAAAGACGATTTGCTCCTTTCTTTTTCTAATCTGGGTCTCTATAGAGCCTTGATTAAATTGTTTTGGGCCTCGTGTGAAATTGTTGTATTCCTATTTATTTTACAAATGTGTCACATTTTAATTTGACCATGTTTTTGATTTAAAAAATCTTTTTGTTTATTTTCACAAATTAAAGGAAAAAAAGAAATAAGAAAGAACATACACATGTGTACACACATACATTCATGTTAAATTAACTCAAGCTCATATACGTAAATTTCGCTGTAAATTATATTACAACTATATACAGAGACATTTCTTCTAAAGTATCACCAAAATAAATCTCATTCACTTTTTAGATTTGTTGGTCAACGAAAAGATGAATCGGGCGGTGGAAGAATTTAGTAAACCGGAGGGGAGCACCACCGTCCAAAACTTTGGAAAAGGTAAAAGAGGCGGCGAGGTGGATCCCAACTAATAGAAACTGGGCTTTCACGTGGGGCCCAATATCTTATTGTCCAGCAGCCAGCCAATACAGATTCACACGTTGACCCCAAAATCTTTCTTTACCATCTACCGATGCAATGAGTATATCATAATTTTCTTTTGGTTTAAATAATAGTTTTTTTTCTTCTTTAATTTCAATATAGAAATTCATATACTGTATTTGGTTAAATTTTATATTAGTAAAACTAAAAAGACTAAAAAGAGTATGTATTTTAGGTGAAATGTCTTATTGTTTAAAGTTGTTAATTAACCGAAACAAGGTTTATAATTAATCCCAAAACCAAAAGTCATATTTTAATTTTATGTTGTTGGGTTAAAAAGAGTATTAGAAATATAAATCAAAAAGTAAATTATTCGTTGGGAAAAAAAAAAAAAAAAANTTTTTTTTTTTTTTTTTTTTTTTTTTTTTTTTTTTTTTGTAAAATAAGAAAGAAGAAGCTCCTATGACCTTTGGAGAAGCAGTCGTCTTAAAGAAGCACCGGTGTGCATCCCCAAAGCTAGCTCGACAGATCTCTCTCTCTGTCTCTCTCTCCCTCTCTCTTTGTTTTTGTATTCCTCACCATTCTCTTCATCAGTTTAATCTGAGCTTCGTTGAGCGATAATGGGTAAGTTTTTATTTATACAATCCCTTATCTGCTCAATTAATAATCTTCCTCCTGATCTCGTGGATCCGTTTTAAAAAAAAAAAAAAAAAATCTCTATGATCTGATCAGTTTTTTTTTTTTTTTGTTTTGACCAAGCGTTACTCGTTTTCGATTTCAGTTTCTTTGTAACTTGTTTGTGTGATTCGGGCTGTGATCTATCATCTGCTGTAAATTTCGATTAAGTGATTTGGTTCTTCATCTGTGTTCTATTGAGTAGCAGATTAGTGTACAAAAGGTTCGATTTCTGGGGAAATTTGGGTGAGGAGTTTAATGGAAATATCTCTGAATCATGGCTAGGTTTTTTAGTGGATTAACAGTTATTTGACTACTGCGAAAATGCGATTATAAAAAAAAAAAATCCAAAATTGTGATTCTGGGTTTAATGGTGACACTCATGCGAGGAGTTAGGATGATTTAAAGCCTATATTTTGAATAGCAATGACTGAATCTCAGATCCAGTTGTTAACATGGGGGAAGATCTTGCTTTGTTAGAGACACTACTTTGTTGGGATTGCTTTACTTGTGCAGAGTGTGCTAATTTTATTTTATTTCTTTCTTGATTGCTTTGAAATTGCAGATGCCGCTTGCTCTACCCAGCTTATCGATGGGGATGGTGTCTTTAATGTTTCTGGTGTTGATCATTTCATCAAGGAGGTTAAGTTGGAAGAATGTGGTCTTTCTTATGCGGTTGTCTCCATTATGGGTCCACAAAGTAGTGGTATGTATCATAACCTTGAATGTTAAAATTGATTTTTTTTTTTTTTTTTGGGATCTATTTGTTTGTGTATGGACTGATTCTATGCAATCTTGGTTGAATCTGCAGGGAAGAGTACGCTCTTGAATCATTTGTTTGGAACAAACTTTAGGGAAATGGATGCATTTCGAGGAAGGCATGCTCTATTCTTCGTATTCTTTGTTTCGAAGAATATAGCTTCTAATTCAATATTTTTAACAGCTGAAATTCCATTTTTTCAGGTCTCAGACGACTAAGGGAATTTGGATTGCTAGATGCGCTGGTATTGAGCCTTGTACCGTTGTGATGGATTTAGAGGGTACCGATGGGAGAGAGCGTGGTGAGGTGTGTAACCTCTATCCTTTTTATATTTGCTTCTTTTGATATTTTGCATCACACGCCAGTTTAGTATGTCTTACTTTTAGGCTTTGCATTTATTGTAACTGTCTAAAAAGAATGTGTCAGTGCAGAATGGTTACTTACCAAGTTTTTTTGTCTATGGATGTTAGGATGATACTGCTTTCGAGAAACAGAGTGCTCTTTTTGCACTTGCTGTGTCAGACATTGTTCTTATAAACATGTAAGTGGTTTCTGTACTTTCTTTTCTTTGGTATTAATAGATAACTGGACATCATTTTCCATCTTTATCTTATATCCTACTGTTTCTCGGATTTGTAATGCAGGTGGTGTCATGATATTGGTCGGGAACAAGCAGCAAATAAACCTCTTTTAAAGACTGTGTTCCAGGTATGTGCATGTATCTTCTTATCAGGATGAGTTATTCTGATACGAAGTCTCGACATCATTTCTTTTCTACATGCGAACAGGTTATGATGCGGTTGTTTAGTCCGCGGAAGACGACTTTGATGTTTGTCATAAGAGATAAAACACGGGTATGCATTGTGTTTTATTTTCTTCGTCATTCTATTTTCCGGCTATATAAGTTTTGGATGTTTTTAACCCTGAATAATTGCAGACGCCCCTCGAAAATTTGGAACCAGTCCTGAGGGAAGACATTCAAAAGGTACAAGAAGACACAGTCTTAGCTTTTATGTGCTTTGAGCCTTGACTAATACTGCAATTCCTAATATTATGTCTTTAAATACAGATATGGGATTCTGTCCCCAAGCCTCAGGCACACAAAGAAACTCCTCTTAGTGATTTCTTCAACGTACGTCTCTTTGACACAGGATAACAACTTAGTATCCTTCTTCTTTTCGCTAGGATCAAGAAATGGAGTTGTTTCTTGTTTGACAGGTTGAAGTAGTTGCCCTCTCTAGTTATGAAGAAAAGGAAGAGCAATTCAAGGAGCAGGTTTGTTCACAATTACTTTTACATTTTGGAAAAGTCCAGGGTCACCTTATTGCTCAACAGATGGTTCGTAGGTGATAGTAATCTTTTTCTTTAACTTTTGAAAGGTCTATAATTTGAGACAACGGTTTTTCCAATCTGTCGCACCTGGTGGGCTTGCTGGTGATCGACGAGGAGTTGTCCCTGCCAATGCATTTGCTTTCAGTGCAGAACAGATGTGGCAAGTCATCAAAGACAACAAAGACTTGGATCTTCCAGCACACAAGGTAAGTTTGCTTGCCCAGGCTCTCTCCCATCAGTTGTACATCATTTTTCCTTGTGGTCTTGTTAATTATGTGCTGCCTATACGCAGGTCATGGTAGCAACTGTGCGATGTGAGGAAATTGCCAATGAAAAATTCTCTGGTTTTATCGCGAATGAGGTGAATTTCCTTTATACTGCTTCACGTTTATTCTTTTTTCAATGGCTCTTTCGTTAATATTCATATCTAAACTTTTGATAGAATTGGCGTGAGTTGGAAGAGGCTGTACAGTCTGGTCCTGTTTCCGGTTTTGGAAAAAAGCTTAGCTCAGTTCTCCAGTCTAGCTTATCAGAGTAAGAATATCATGCTGAAAATTGTTCTGTACAGATTTTCCTGTGTGTTGCCGTTATTGAACTATAGGTTTTTATACATATATTTTGATTCTAGTAGGGTGGGAGTTTCCTTTTCACGTGTTTACTGATTTTTTTCATAGGTATGACACAGAAGCGACATACTTTGAAGAAGGTGTAAGATCATCCAAGAGACAACAGCTGCAAGAAAAGTTATTGCAAGTAATGCATATACTCTTAACCTTCGACTGTTATACTTGTGTTTTGTTGCAATTATACGCCGCCTGAAAACGTTCAGAGACTTCCATTGTTGTAAAAAACCAGATACCTGGTATTAGGCTCTCATTTTCTTATTGTCCTGTCCAGCTTGTTCAACCAACTTTCCAAGACGTGCTTGGACATTTAAGATCTGGAGCACTTGAAAACTTCAAGCACGCTTTTGAGAAGGCCTTGGATGCTGGAGAAGGGTTTTCATCCTCTGCGAAATCCTGCGCTCTGTCATGCATATCTAAGTTTGATAAAGGATGTGAAGGTATAGCTTATTGTTGACGTTACTTCTGAAAGTATTGTGATATAGGATAGCATGTTAGAACCTGAAGATTATAATATGAAAGAAGAACTAAAAAGATATTCGACCTCAATGGGAATCACAAAGGAAATGTTTTGTTGCAGAGGCTGTTATTGAACAAGCAAAATGGGATACAACTAAAACTAGGGAAAAGCTTGAGCGTGATATTGAAGCCCATATCTCTTCTGTTCGTACTACAAAGATGTATGAACTGACTACTCTGTATGAGGTAAATAGAATTGGTCTGCATAATCTAGTATCAAGCAAGTGTAAACTCCTATCTGGACCTTCCTAATAGATAATCATCATTGCAGTCAAAACTAAATGTAGCATTATCCGGACCGGTGGAAGCACTTCTGGATGGGGCTAATGATGAAACATGGCCAGCAATAAGAAAACTACTTAGACGGGAAGGAGAATTGGCTGTCTATGGTCTATCCAACGCATTATCTGGTTTTGAAATGGACGAAGAAACACGAAATAAAATGCTCTCTGACCTTGAAAAGTATGCTCAAGGTATTGTTGAAACCAAGGCTAAGGAAGAGGCTGGAAGAGCGTTGATGCGCATGAAGGATAGGTGTCACCATTTTACTCTTTTATCATTTCCTTGTCGGATAACTTCCATCTTTTTACTCAACTTTCTGAATTCTGATTAAATAAACTTCTATTCAGATTTGCTACAATCTTCAGCCATGATTCTGATTCAATGCCACGCGTCTGGACTGGAAAGGAGGACATCAGAGCAATCACAAAAATGGCTCGTTCTGCAGTATGAAACCTACTTGATATAGCAATCTCTCAGTACCTATTCTTTGAATCAATCTCAAATTTCTCAAAATTTTGATATTACCCTTGTTCTCTTTTTTTTATAGTCCTTAAAGCTGCTGTCTGTTATGGCTGTTATACGCTTGGATGATGAACTTGACAATATTGAGAAGACATTGACGCTCGCTCTGTTTAATTCTACGGGCAACAATGCTACTAGCAAGAGCATCAGCACAATTGATTCACTCGCCTCAAGTACTTGGGAGCAGGTGACTAAAACCTTACTCACTTTATATTATGAAAACAGAAAATTTCTCATATTTATTGCTCACACCTTATTGTTACCTTGTTATTATCAGGTTGCAGCAGAAAAGACGTTGATCACGCCTGTGCAGTGTAAAACTCTGTGGAGGCAATTCAAGAACGAGACAGAATATACTGTTACACAGGCCATTTCTGCACAGGTATTTTTTGCAATATAGTATCTGGCCAGTGCTGTAAATTGTTTTAAAATATAGTATCTGGCCATTTTGTTTCTAGCTTCTTATCTCCTTTCTCATCTTGGTGATTCATAAGCTATCAGCCATTTAAAATTATTGATGTTTCAATCTGAATAAAGTCGCATTAAATTTCAGGAAGCTAACCGACGGAATAACAACTGGCTGCCACCTCCATGGGCAATTCTAGCCCTGGTTGTTCTTGGATTCAATGAATTTATGACTCTCTTAAGGTACTCTTGCCCATTCTTTAAACTGACTCAGCTTTTTCATATAATCAATCAAGATTTCCCTACTAACTTTGGCTTTTCTTGCCTGCATCTGTCGTTGCAGAAATCCTCTATGGCTCTTAGTTCTTTTTGTTGGATACCTTATTTCCAAAGCATTGTGGGTGCAATTAAATATTTCAGGAGAATTCCAAAATGGCGCGGTATGAGCACGACTTCCAACATCCTTGTTTCCACTTTTTCCCCTGCTCTTCATTTGATCACAGTTATATAATCTCTCTGAAATGCCAATGTTTTATCTGTGAGCGACAACAGCTACCTGGACTTCTGTCCTTGTCAACCAAATTCCTTCCAACGGTCATGAACCTCCTTAAAAAGCTAGCAGAAGAAGGACAAGCACCACCCACAAATAGCAACCAATCAATGAACTCCTCAGCTCAATCCGAGGTAACAACCAATGGAGAAAGCAGTAGCAGCAGCAGCTCTGGTTCATCTCCAGCGAAAACCGTACCAATTGATACGAGTGCATAGAAGGAAGAAACTATACAAGCTTATGCTGTAGTGCGAGCCCACGAAAATAGAAACTTAAAATTCGTTACCCTTTTCAAAAAAAGGTAGCTCTCATTTTTGGTGTTGATCAGAGAGATTCACCGAGAGCCATATGTTTTTATGTCCTCCGATGGCATTCGTTCCTCTTGCAGATGTCAAAGTGATCTTGTATGTTCCTAGACTAAGAAGATTCTGATGCAGACAAAAAAATATTGTTGATTTGTTTGCAAGTTCTGTAGTGATGTGGTTTATTATTGTATCTGATAAAAGAATGTTACTTGAAGAAAAACCGGTTTTTGATGATGTGAATTCAGTTTGGTTTGTTGATTGATAAATTACAGGTTCTTCTCTCATTGCAAGTGCCAAGTTTATTTATTACGCCAAATTCACAGTGTAATCAGTTTTCTCACTATAGAATTTTGGGCCGTTGGAAAAAATTATCAAATGGGCCTAAGGTAATGGATGAACTTGCAAACCTAATTATGGAGTTGCAGAAACAGAGCTTGACCCAAAAGCACACAGAAAGTTCCAGACTTTTTGCTTTTCTTAAAAGAAAAAAGTTTCACTCTTTGGACGAAAATAAAATAAATTCCTTGATCATTCGCCATCATAGTCAAAAACCCCAGAAAAACCCTAAAACCCTTGAAGCCCTCTCTCCTTGTTTGCAAGCGGAAATGTATCGAGTGCTATCAAAGTTATCTTCTTCAATTGGGTATGGTTTCGTTCTTTCATTCAATGAGCTTATATTCAAAACTTATAATTTACTCGATCAATTTGTACTGATGGGCAATAGCTTTCTTCTTCTTTCTGGGTTTGATTGTTCTGCAGTTCGTCTACTTCCAGAAAACTGGTGAGTTTCTTTGAACTCTCTGGGTTACTTTTTTTTTTTTTGCAAGTTTGATTGCATTTCGTTTATGGACATTATTGTTTGTTGGTTACCGGCTAAAAATGTGTCAAATCAAAGATCAAATTACAGGTCCAGAGAAGTTGCATCAGTGATGCAATGTAAAAAAATTAGGGTTGACATCAAAGTTTACAACTTGAGCTACTTAATTGGCAGAATTGCTCTGGTTTAATCTGGAATTTAGCTTGAATTGGCCTAACCTCTATCTCTAACTGTTTGATTACGATTTTTTATCTTCTTTTTGGTTTTATCTCTTGCCATTAAGGTTTCTGGGCGGATTATAAGTAGCAGAAACTATGCAGCCAAGGATATCAGTTTTGGGATCGGTGCTCGGGCAGCTATGTTGCAGGGTGTATCCGAGGTTGCAGAAGCTGTGAAAGTCACTATGGGGCCAAAGGTATATATTTTTTTTGTTCTCACAAGGTTTAGATCAATGAAGAGTGGATTGTTCTAGAAACAGTCGGTCAAATTCAATATCTCTTTCTTTTAATTCTGGGGTGTCAGGGAAGAAATGTGATAATTGAGAACAGTTACGGTGGACCAAAGATCACAAAGGATGGTGTCACAGTGGCAAAAAGCATATCATTCCAAGCAAAAGCTAAGAATATTGGTGCAGAGCTCGTGAAACAGGTTGCAAATGCCACTAACAAGGTTGCTGGAGATGGTAATGTTCCTTCTTTGTATTAACAATCTTGGATGAGTAGTTAATGAAAACACATTGCAGAGATTATATCATCATCTTGATTTCTGTTTGCTTTCTTTGGTTATATATAGGTACCACTTGTGCTACTGTTTTGACTCAGGCGATACTCATGGAAGGTTGCAAGTCAGTGGCTGCTGGTGTAAATGTGATGGATTTGCGTGTTGGCATAAATATGGCAATTGCTGCAGTTGTCTCTGATTTGAAAAGCAGAGCTGTTATGATTAGCACCCCGGAAGAGATTACACAGGTGAATTTAGAAACTTATTCACTATGTCAGGATTTTTGAATGCTATACCAAGCGTTGACTTGTTTACTGTCATTGCATATATTCCTTTGATAGGTTGCTACTATATCTGCAAACGGGGAGCGTGAGATAGGGGAACTAATTGCAAGAGCCATGGAGAAAGTTGGAAAGGAAGGGGTTATCACCGTTGCTGTAAGCTTACTTTTTCTTCTCATGCCTTGTAATAGATCACTTGATGATTGCCTGATCACCGTATTATTCTTCGAACACTCAGGACGGTAACACTTTAGATAACGAGCTAGAAGTAGTGGAAGGAATGAAGCTAGCCAGAGGTTACATTTCTCCTTATTTTATTACGGACGAGAAGACCCAGAAATGCGTGAGTGAAATCTATCATTTTTGGTAGGGTGTGAGAAGAAAAGAAAGGGTATTAAACTAACTATGGTTGTTCTTTAGGAGCTTGAAAATCCCATCATCCTCATTCATGAGAAGAAGGTTTCAGACATGAACTCTTTGTTGAAAGTTCTAGAAGCAGCTGTGCAAGTAAAGCCTTCCCTTGATTAACTATAATACTATGTTCTGAAGTTCGGTTTATATAAGTTTGCTACAAGAAAAAACCACTCACTTCTCTTTTTATATTTTTTATGGTTGTACAGAGTAGCAGACCACTTCTTATTGTAGCAGAAGATGTTGAGAGTGATGCATTAGCTATGCTTATTCTCAATAAGCATCATGCTGGGCTTAAGGTATGCGCTATCAAGGCCCCGGGGTTCGGTGACAACAGGAAAGCAAGCTTGGATGATCTTGCGGTTCTTACTGGTGCGGAGGTAATTTCTAAGAAACAACATGTAGTTATATCTGTGTCACGTTTTCATTTTCTAACTCACTAGTTTATGCACAGGTTATCTCTGAGGAGCGCGGGCTATCTCTAGACAAAATTCGCCCTGAATTGCTTGGAACTGCGAAGAAAGTAAGAGGAGAAATCTTATCTGGTTTCTATTTCTGCATTTGTGAGATTCAAATCTAACAAAAATTCTTTGAATAAGGTTACCATTACCCGTGATGACACTATTATCCTACATGGTGGTGGTGATAAAAAGCTAATCGAAGAAAGATGTGAAGAGGTATATGATGATTTTCCAACGATATCTCTATCATTGTTCTTGGTCGCTAGAATACACTATAAAGTATATACAGTTGAAGCAACCCTTTGTTACTTTCACGTTCTACAGTTAAGATCAGCCAATGAAAAGAGCACTTCCACTTTTGATAAAGAGAAAACGCAAGAAAGACTCTCAAAACTATCAGGTGGTGTTGCAGTCTTCAAGGTTAGTCAATCAACCATCAATCGAGTCTTTCTAAACTCTTGCATACCAAAAGTAGCTGATATGTGTCTGCTTCCTATATAGGTTGGAGGGGCAAGTGAAACTGAAGTTGGAGAGAGAAAAGACAGAGTCACTGATGCTTTAAACGCTACAAGAGCAGCCGTCGAAGAAGGCATCATACCGGGTAAATAAATATATATTATATCGTTTGCTCTCTCTGTTTCCTCTAATTATATCATCATGTTGCTTTCTAAGTTGGTAAATTTGGAATAGGTGGTGGTGTGGCTCTATTATATGCTACAAAGGCTTTAGAGAACCTTCAAACTCAAAACGAAGATCAAAGAAGAGGTGTTCAGATTGTTCAGAATGCTCTCAAGGTTTTAATCTCTAACCTCTTCATCATGAGAGTTCTATTCTTCAATGTCTGAAACTGTAAACCGTGACAAGAAGTTGTGAATTTTGTGTAGGCTCCTGTAGTGACAATAGCTGAAAATGCTGGTTACGATGGTTCTTTAGTGGTTGGCAAGTTATTAGAGCAAGACGATTTCAATTTCGGTTTCGATGCTGCCAAAGGTTAGATAGATAGTGTATTTGAGTACATCTGAAGACGTGAATCTCATCAATCTCTGAATTTTGTCTGCCGATTTTGTTTGGTGTTGCGATAGGTACATATGTGGATATGGTGAAAGCTGGAATCATAGACCCGGTGAAGGTTATCAAAACTGCCTTAACCGATGCTGCTAGGTAAGAAGTGTTCTAAAAAACTCAAACCGTTGGTTGTGTATGTGGAACTAATAAAAACTAACTCATGATCATGTGTGTTGGAAACGCAGCGTTTCTTTGCTTTTGACAACAACAGAAGCATCAGTGCTTGTGAAGGCAGACGAAAACACTCCAAAACATGTCCCTGATATGGCCAGCATGGGCATGTGATGATTGACCTCTACACACAAAAAAAAAAACCATTCAAATCTTTGTTCTTGATGATTTTTGTTTTCTACTAAGTTAGAAACTTTTTTTCAGTTTAAATTTGTGGGTCTGATTCTCTATATTGTTGCAGAATTATAATGAATGTTGTGGAATTCGAAAAAAATATCTTTGTCGTCGTGTGTTACATTCTGAGCTTAAATAAAGTTTTTACAAATCTCACAGACTTAATTCGAAATCAAAATTATTAAGTAAACAAATTGGCAGCCAGCTTAAAGAAGAGTCACAATGACAAACGCCTGCGGCATTATTAAGAACCATCCCTACTTCTCGGGAAGAGGATAACGCAATGTTTTAGATCTAATCAAAATTATTTGGTTTATTACAATTCCGAGTTCCGACCATGGGTTTCAGCAACGTTTTGTTGTTCAAATGCGTCCAAAATTCGATTCAAGTTACAGAAAGCGAGAATAAAAAAACACAGAAGAACAGAGGAAGAAAAAGAAGAGATGGATCCGGGAGAATTAGAGGAAAAAAAAAATTTGGACCATTTCTCGATTTGTGCGTGTCATCCTTGCGCAGGGGCCATGCTAATCTTCTCTGTATCGTTCCAATTTTATCGGATGTCCCCGAAGGGACAATCATATACTCGACTCTAACCTTATTTAAACACAGCTTTCTCTCTTCAGCTAAGCGATGTGGGATAAAGTGCAATCGTGTTTATTATTAAATGGGCCTGCCTGTCTCCCTTTATGGGCCTTTTCTTTATTATTTCACATCCGTTCGAGCTATTTTTATTTTCTTAAGAATGGAAATATTTTATTCAATCAAATTCCTGAAGATTCCATCCATGCCTATTCAGACTAAAAAGCCTAGGAGAGAATTTAAGAAATGGAGATACAAACAAAAGATTCATGAAAAAATCTATTCAAAATCGATCAATGAGGTGAAGCTGTTGAGCCATACGTACGTCTCAAGCAAGACAAAGTAAGCTGATCATACAAAAAGATGTAAATGAAGAGGAAAAATAAAAAATAAAAAGCTATAAAGAGATGATGAACTGTGAGGAAGGAGGCAAGTCAAGTTTCCGTTGTTCAACGAAAGCTTCATGAGGCTCGAACTCGTGTCTTTCGCTAGAAACCTCTTCCACGGGCTTTATGTCCTCACATTCATCGATGAAGCCTGCCTTCATATTCACTGTCGTCGATGAATCTTGAAGTTCTAGACACCACATGTCTTCTTGTAACCCACTGAAGTTATTACCTGAAGAGCAATATTGTTGTTGTTGATTTGGTTCTTGAACAACGTGGTGGTTCAGAGGGTAATTGTAAGGAATCGAACTGTTGTTGTTTAGATCACAAGAACTCGAAAAACTCGAGAGATCCTCTGGTTCTTGAATCTGGATTTGCGTTTCTTGATGATGATGATGTTGATGATGATGAGCACGGTCACGGAACATAGCCAGTTGCTGAAGAACAATCTCCAATTCGTTCCTGGTGTATTCGATCTGGTATTGAAGCTTTCTTATGATACCATAGCATCCATCAACAGGGTCATTGGCACGAGCATCAGACTGAAACATGATTGTATGCATAGCTGCGTCTTTCTCAGGAGGGGTAAGGGATTTGATGATCTTGGTGATGTTGCTGACTCCAAAGAGCTTATGCGCATTGAGGAATTGACGGTGACGGTCGTGAGGGAAATAAGGAGCGAGAAGACAATCGGGAGCGCATTTCCTGCGTTGGTATTTGCAGGCGGCGCATGCTTGGTTTGTGCTGCTGTTGGTGTTGCTGCTGGAAGGTTTTAATGGTGTTGTTGTTGGTTTGGGAGGATGTAAAGGGAAGGCAGAAGAAGGTTTGCCTGAGGGCATATTAATTGTTTGACAGGTTTGGCGAGTTANCGCTAGAAACCTCTTCCACGGGCTTTATGTCCTCACATTCATCGATGAAGCCTGCCTTCATATTCACTGTCGTCGATGAATCTTGAAGTTCTAGACACCACATGTCTTCTTGTAACCCACTGAAGTTATTACCTGAAGAGCAATATTGTTGTTGTTGATTTGGTTCTTGAACAACGTGGTGGTTCAGAGGGTAATTGTAAGGAATCGAACTGTTGTTGTTTAGATCACAAGAACTCGAAAAACTCGAGAGATCCTCTGGTTCTTGAATCTGGATTTGCGTTTCTTGATGATGATGATGTTGATGATGATGAGCACGGTCACGGAACATAGCCAGTTGCTGAAGAACAATCTCCAATTCGTTCCTGGTGTATTCGATCTGGTATTGAAGCTTTCTTATGATACCATAGCATCCATCAACAGGGTCATTGGCACGAGCATCAGACTGAAACATGATTGTATGCATAGCTGCGTCTTTCTCAGGAGGGGTAAGGGATTTGATGATCTTGGTGATGTTGCTGACTCCAAAGAGCTTATGCGCATTGAGGAATTGACGGTGACGGTCTTGAGGGAAATAAGGAGCGAG
>NC_025703.1:6562783-6567776 GCF_000633955.1 Camelina sativa | reverse complement strand
CTTAGTTTTCTCCTGGTGGGAAGGAAATGCAGGGGAATGGAGAGAAATGAGGGAGGAGAGACAAGATGATATAAGACAGAGAAAATGAGACAAGAGAGAGAGAGAGAGAGAAAGAGATTTTGACCAATTCAAGTCATGGGGCCTTAGTGTCTATATTTAGAAAAGTGATAGAAGTGAATATGGTCGTGTCTTTCCTAAAGGTGAAAAAATAGAATGGACGACTGGAATTTACTAAAAATTGGCTATGTATAGCTTTATAAAAGTCATTCTGTATGGATGTAATGTAATAGAAGAGAAAGAAAAGATAAAATGGTTATATATGAGCTAGCGTTACCAGTTTCTAAACCTGCTTTTTAGTTTCTTCTTCATCTGCAACCAAATTTTTTCAGCTCATGGACATCATCAAGAAGTTTCATGAAATTCAAAAGCAATAACAAGAAGTTTCTGTTTAGGTTTAAGATTCCATTTACAGCCTAGCCTCCAAAACAAACAATGATTCAATTAATTTCTTACAACCTACTCTGGAAACGGTGTGAGACATGGAAACTAAAGACAAACTACTACCATTGTTAATTCTTCTCTACATCTGGCTTCTTTGACTTATGATCTATGTGAGAAAATCTTCATATCGTAGAACAGTGTGAAACCAGAAAGAAATAAAAAAACAAAGAACGATATGAGTTGGTCATAGTGGTAACAAATGCAACACCGTTTTGGTAATATTTCTAAATGTCTCAAAAGCTTACGATACTACGAGTATATAAACTCAAAACGTGACGCTATTTGTGTAACTTAAAAAAATAAAAATGTAACAATGACTAAGGTTGATGTTCCATGTGGTTCCCTATCTAAGGCCATAAATTCCATGATAAAATTAAAGAAATAAACTTAGGAACAAGATTTCACCTTCTTTGTTCAAACAAGATTTGTCGGATTCTTCCAGCTTTTGTTTCTGTCCATCAACAGTCTAAAAACACACAAGATCCATAGACTCTCTCCATTAGCAATAAAGCCAGAACACACATCACAAACACACTAGTTAGTGTTATTTCAAAGTCGAAACACACAAAAACAGAAACTAACAAACTTGTGTTACCATAGTTTTAGAGCCAATGGATCCAGAAATCGAATTCAAACATCTTCTAACAATGCTCGAAACGCATTTTTTGTTTAATTGACTCACCTGAAAATCCCAAAGAACGTAACCAAAATCAATCCTTACTGGAACCCAAATTAGGACAACAATGGGATTATTTGAACGAACCGATGAATCATAACTTCCAGCCATTAACGAAGGCCATATACAATAATCGAAATGAGTTGAACAATACTGTTTCCTTACTGTACAGAGATGGAAATGAGAAGGTAACGACTGGTTCTGGCCCGGCGCCTCTCTGCCGGCGACGGTAATATAAACTTGAGTGTTGAATACGACGCGCGTCGCCGTCACCAAAAGAAGCGTTTATAGAACATTAGTCCATGATACGACGTCGTAAGTTAATATATATTTATTTAAAAACGACGCCGTAACGAGAAAGTGTTAATAACACGAGGTTGTGAAACGACGCCGTTAGTGATCTCTCTCTCTCTCTATTGTGAGAGGAAGAGAGAAGTTGTCGCCGATACCAATACAAAGGAGAAGGCCATTGACGGTGAGTTTTTCCTTTCTCTTTTTTCCGACAAAACCTGAATCGAAAGTTTCAATCTTTATTTTAGAACGAAATCGGTTTATTTGAATCGCCAAGAAAAAATACTCTTTTTTTTATCGTCTCTTATATATAAAAAAAAAAAAAAAAGGCTTTTGCTCAGGTAACAATCGTTCGTTCTTCTTGGATCTTGGATTGTATTCTGCTTTTATGTTCTAGATCTATAGGTCGAGTTAAGTAACGAATTAATGGATTACTTTTGATCTTCGATTGGTTTGGATAGTCAAACTGCAAATCTCTCTGGTGTTGCAATTGGGTAGGGGGTAATCTGAAATCTTCAACACAACTTTGAGAGTTATTTGGTTTTGTAAAGTTATGTTTTTTTCTGGTGTCTTTCTTAAAAAACCGTATGAAACTATCCAAGCTCTCAATGACATGTATTGGGAAGTAAATACGATGTTACTTCTTTCTCTAGTGCAGAGCTTTCTTGATTCGTATGATTTAGCTTATAGTGATAATTGGTTGTCGGGTTGCAAAATTTTATTTGGGAGCAGCAGAGGAAGTTTCTTTCCTATGTCTTGTAACATCTTTATGACCAATGTTTGATATGAAAATATGCAGGACTAAACAAAAGATGTCGGTGAAACCCACAGTCGCTTTGAGAGGTATCCTAGTTGGTGGAGTGGCCATATTTGCCAAAGTTGCGGCTGCAATGAAAGCAGCTGGAGGTGTAAAGCTTGGTGCAGCTGCTACAGCTATGACCGTGGCTGCTACCGCTGCTGTGAGTGGAGGATCTAAGCAAGATGCTTCCAAGGCACCACCACCTTCTAAATAAGTATTATTGTCCATGTAATTCTTCCTTACCAAATCAATAAAGCAGAGAATAACTCCATAAAAGACCATTCTAGTTTTTCCAAGGGTTCTTATGGAGTTACAATGTAATGTTGTTGTTACTTGAATGTCTTATAACTGTAGTTTTCTTCTGTAATAATAACTTTTTTATTCATATAATTAAAAGGAGATCGATTGCGATATTGAGTTTGTATATCCACAAACAGGAGTAGTTTTTTCAAAGAGAGTTATAAAAACATTTGGGTGTGAAAAAAACTTTCAAGTCTTTAACCAACAATCAGATGAAAGATAATTTACCTATTCATTTCAATAATCTAGTATGTATTATGTCTTCGGAAACATACACAAACAAACCACTACCCAGTAGTGGTTTGATAGAAAAAAAAAGATCTGAGTTTGACCAACGGATAGAAGATAACACAAGATTTTATGCGTGCATCATACTATGTCCCCACAATCTAGGCCTTGTTTTTCTATAATACTTAATGACAACATCATAGTACAGATTTGATACTTTAATCCCTCAAATTTGATATAGTACTACCCAAATATAACATTATATAATCTCTGATATGCAACATATTCAGTATAGTACAACCTACAACTACAACAATGGTCCCAAATCGCAATAAGTGAAGAGACTAATTGACTTGTGGAATGCCAATCAAATTGTAATATTCAAATGATATTTTCACAAGTCTTACAACCATTTTCTAAAGGTAGTTACCAGTTAATATAGTCCTCGACACACTCCTCTATATAAAGATCACACGCCATTTCAGTATATATTCAAATCTCATCTAGAAATTCTCCATCCATATGTTTTCTATTCCTGTTACTATTGTTTATCTTTTTCCTTAACCTATCACCTAGTCACAAACTATACATTTTTCATCATCTATTCAATGTCGTTAGAAGAAACAGAGCCACCGAACCAGACTCTAGATCATGTCCTAAGCTGGCTCGAGGATTCTGTGTCCTTATCCCCATTACCAGGATTCGATGATTCTTATTTGCTCCACGAGTTTGATGGATCTCAAACGTGGGAATGGGATCAGACTCAAGACCCGGAACATGGTTTCATTCAAAGCTATAGTCAAGATCTTAGTGCATATGTGGGTTGTGAAGCAACTAACCTGGAAGTTGTAACAGAAGCTCCATTCATTAATTTGGATCCTCTGCCTGAACTTCAGCAACCAAACAATCAATCCAGGAAAAGGAGCAGTGACAAGCTTATCGAGGCCCAACACGTGAAAAGATCAGCAAGGAGCAAGAAAAAATCAAACAAGTCTAGTGAGAAGAGCTGCAAAGATGGTAACAAGGAAGAGAGATGGGCAGAGCAATTACTTAACCCTTGTGCCTTGGCAATTACGT
Source organism: Camelina sativa (assembly GCF_000633955.1). Taxonomy (NCBI): domain Eukaryota; kingdom Viridiplantae; phylum Streptophyta; class Magnoliopsida; order Brassicales; family Brassicaceae; genus Camelina; species Camelina sativa. Next base: position 6,563,904 of record NC_025703.1, on the reverse strand, counting down.
CAAGGAACTCATCAAGGGTTCAACACTACCTGTGTGTTCTCTCTGAACTTGCTTCTTCTTCTGGCGATGCAAATCGTCGGCTTGCAGATATTGGTCTTCGCGCTCTGCAACATCATCTTTCATCATCCTCAGTGTCATCATCTTTTTGGCCTGACGTTACGTTTGCTTCAGCAGAAGTGAAGATGTTTCAGAAGACTTTGCTTAAGTTCTATGAGGTAAGCCCTTGGTTTGCTTGCCTAATAACATGGCAAACTCAGAAATCCTGCAAATTCTAGCACAAGATCCCATAGCTAAAAAGGATCTGCATATTCTTGATATTGGTGTCTCTCACGGTATGCAATGGCCCACTTTGTTGGAGGCTCTGAGCTGCAGATCAGAAGGACCTCCTCGATCCATGTTCGAATAAGTGTTGTATCTGATCTTACCGCAGACATACCTTTCTCTGTTGGTCGACCCGCTTCCAGTTATGATTCTCAACTCTTTGGCTTTGCTCGGTCTCTCAAGATCAACCTCCAGATTAGTGTACTCGATTCGGTCAAGTATACTTATTTGGTTTACTACAGACGGATCAACCAAGTCTCCTCCTTCGTTGTCATTGCAAATACTTCCCTAGAATGAATTTCAAGGAACAAAACCTATTATCCATCATCATGAACTAATTGATTTTTGTATGTAACTTTTCTTCGTATGTAACTTTGTATGTAACTTTGTTCGGTGTATTGGTGTCGACGGTTTTGGTGATCCGGACCAAAACATTTTACAAGAGTGATATCTACAAAAAGTTTAGAGAAACAGCCTTGGCCGCCGAGACGGAGATGGCAGCGCCGGCTCCAGTGGTGGAGAAAGACAAGGATGATGTGAAAGGCAAAGTATTAGGCAAAGGAGGGTAGGATAAGGTATGGTATTTAGTAGATGATTGTCAAAAAATAGATATAAACACATAGTCCATCACTTGTTCCTTTTTGGTTTTAGCTAGCTTTTTTTCTTTCTTGAACCAATATTTGATTTGAAGGTCTTTATTGTTACGTGTGCTAGGAGTTTGGATAGTAGTGAAGAACTAAAATTTGGAGATAGGCAAGAGTCATGCATGAGTCAACTTATGAGTCGGACATGTGATTTGT
>NC_025703.1:6560537-6561628 GCF_000633955.1 Camelina sativa | reverse complement strand
GACGTGTGAAATGAGAATATGAGCCTGGACTCTGGAGTTATATATGTTTTTCGGACTTGTGAGTGATCTTGATAGAATAGAGTTGATGATTTTATACGAGCAAGTTCTATATGGATCATGAATTCTCACGTATGTAAGCAAAGAAATACTTTTTTTCTTTCTTTTTAGCATTTTGGCTGATTGATTTTCCAAACTATTATCTATTGTTACTGTTTATTAAATTATTAGGGTGCTTCCAAGGAGAAGCGTCAATTCACTTAAAAAGATGAATCTTCATCTAAGAAAATGTCATCAGGTAAGTTCTTTATGATTTGTCCCGCAATGTCTACAAAAAAAAAAATTATGAGAAAAGAAAAAACATTTGTGGATTATAATGGTATAGTAGTTAGGAAGATTAAGATATAATATGTGATTACATACACAGACTCTCAAACATAAAGATTTAAATATGAATTAAGAATAAAGATTATCTCATGGATATACCTTGTGATTAAGCCATGAGCCATGTCTAGGTTTGTGGTAATTTTAGAGAGTTGTGTGTTTGATGAGTTAGACAAAAAATGGTTGAACTCTATTTATAGAGAAATACGAATGTTAGGGCTGCTTAGAAAACGTTAAACAGTTTTGGAATATATTGATTAACATTAATTTCTGACTGCGAATATTTTGTATATTAATAAAATTAAATAGATATAATTGCAAAAAATTAGTGATTCCGTATATTTATAGTTTTGATTTTAGGAATGTTCAATAACGTATGGAATATATTCAAATATCGTAACTAACAAAAACGAAAGTATATTTCTGTATTTGTTTGGGTTTTAATCGTTTTAAAAATAGATTGAATGTGATATGTGCTTGGGCTTCTAACAATTGTTTTGGGTTTTAAATACATATACTAACTTATTTAATTTTGATGCAGATTAGCATATAAGGAGATGATGAGGATCGGATTACCTATTCGGATGGGTTTTGTAGACGCGCGGATCTTGCTTTATTAATTGGTTTTCCTGGACAAAATTACCCCCGACGATTTCAATAATATCTCTCCTCCTTTATGCCAAATTGAGTGGTATTCTTGGAAATTTTGT
>NC_025703.1:6559399-6560477 GCF_000633955.1 Camelina sativa | reverse complement strand
GAAAACCACAGCGACTCTCTCTTCCTCATTAATGAAAAAGCTCCCAGCACAAGGGTCAACTGGAAAACCAGTGAGCAGATGCATATCCACTTCCAAGAACTTGCTCCACGACACTTCACCGTGACCAATCTTGTTCGTAACCCAAATCTCCAGTACCTCACATGTCTCCCAGCGTTGATGTAACACAGCAAGCTGCTCATCTCTGACACAAGATAGAGCCAGAGTGTCTTCATCAGAAGCGACAAACGGCAGAGACAGACGTGGTCCAAACCTCTCTGATGTAAAATCAAAACAGAGCAAAAAGTCATGAGTCTCTGTTACACCTCCTTCCAATATTACCTTCTCTTCAGCATAAAAGTAAGCATTCCCTTTCAGAGACTGGCCTCGTTGATGAGATCGTATGACCCCGTTGGGAGTGACATCATCAAGAACCCTCCACGAATGAGAGCTAAAATCATAGATTTCGTACCCAAAAACACGCTCGCTGGATCGATAAAAATCAAAAACCCTCAAGATTTTGTGGTTACGGTTGTTGTCATACCCAAGAGCAAACCTGTCAAAGTTGTGGTGAAAGAGATTATAAGATTTCGCTAATGGGCTGACAGATTAAGTGGGCCTAAAGTTGTGATGGGCTTTTATACTTATTAGCTTTCTTTTAAAGCTTAAATTGAACCAACGGGACTATTGTTATGTACAAGAAATTAATCGTTACTATATATATATATATATATACAAATACATACGGACTTGGTTAAAACAATTTGAAGACTCATTCATCAGCTTCCCCATCCGACCATGGTTCCAGGGCGGGAAAACGCGAGTCCACGATCATACATCCGTTGAATCTCTTCTCTGTATTCAGTCAGAGACTCATCAGGAATTGGTGGAGTCAGCTCAACCACATCACCCATCTTCAGCTTCCACTTGAGGTCACTTACAGGTCTTTGGTTTAGCCTTGGTCTTAGTTCTTCCTTTGCTGGTATCCCGTACATGGACCACCTCGAGCTCCCAGGCCCCGCCCGGCTAAGTAGATCCGAGACTGTAGAACTCGCTGGAAATTCTTGCACAGACATCTGCA
>NC_025703.1:6544021-6554749 GCF_000633955.1 Camelina sativa | reverse complement strand
ATCTGTGCTCAGTTTAGGCTGCATCACCTGAAGTATAGCCTCCCTGAAGAGAGAAGCGAAGCTCTGAGGGCACTGAGAAGATTAAGGCCAAAAGGAGTAATTCTTTGTGAGAACAATGGAGAAGACAATACCAGTGGGGACTTTGCAGCAGCGTTCTCCAGGAAACTTGAGTATCTGTGGAAGTTTCTGGATTCAACAAGCTCAGGATTCAAAGAAGAGAATAGCGAAGAGAGGAAGCTAATTGAAGAGATGGATGAAGGAAAAGATAAATGGTATGAGAGGATGAGAGAAGCTGGTTTTGCCGCAGAAGCATTTGGTGAAGATGCAATTGATGGAGCCAAATCTTTACTGAGAAAATATGACAAAAATTGGGAAATAAGAATGGAAGATGGAGACACCTTTGCTGGGTTAACATGGAAAGGAGAGGCAGTTTCCTTTTGTTCATTGTGGAAGTAGCTAGTTAGCTAGCTTCTTTATGTTTGTTTTGGTTTATCTATCTGAATAATCACAACCTTTCACCAGCTTATTGAATACTCACAAGAACAAGTATGTAATGATGCAGAAATTAGAAAGAAGATAGATTGCAAAAGGCTGTTGCAAAAGAAATATTCTTTACAAATCGTGTTCAAAAAGAGATGAAAGTACATATGACTGATAACAAAAGGAGATATAGATGCTACATGAAACTCATATTGCAAATGAGACTATCTAATTATCTCTTTGTTTCCTTTTGCTCGGCTTGTTGTGTTTCAGTGAGACTAAGCTTGGAACATAAGAAGTGAAGTATCGAGGCAGAGCAACTCCAACATTCACAGAGTCTTTAAAGTATCCATCCTTTCCAATGATACAAGCTTTTGAGTAGTTGAGCCTTCGATCAAAAACTACAGCGACTTGCTTCTCCTCGTCAATGAAGAAGCACCCAGCTCTAAAGCCATCCGTAAGCATCACCAAATCCATTCCCACAAACTTACTCCACAACACTACATTGGGCTGGATCTTAGTAGAAATCCAAATATCAATCGACTTGTAGCTCCGATATAACACAGCGAGCTTCTCATCTCTAACGCAAGTCAAAGCCACATTGTCTTCACCATCACCTTCAGAGTTAAACGGCAGTTTCAAAGGCTCACCAAATCTCTTTGTTGTAAAATCAAAACAGAGTAAATAATCTCTACTCTCTTCCGACTCCATCGGTTCCACACCTTCTCCTACTTCAACTCTCTCTGTAATACGCTTCGTAGCAAAAAAGTAAGCGTTTCCCTTCAAAGACAAGCTTCGTTTTTGACCTAGCGCTGTGTCTCCTCCGTCTGGAGTACCCTCTGTAAGAATATTTTATATTCTATGTGGCCTATATGTCTTTCGGTTTAATAATAAAGTTCAAGTTTATATTTAACATTGTAGATTCTAATATTAAAGACAACACCGTGATGAATCAGTTTCGATTAATGTATTAGAATTTGAGTGTATTGATAACCTTCTTCCCTTATCTTAATTATATTATATAAGTAATATATATACATCTATATGTTAAGTCTATTAAAAGGTGCTATTATGAACCAGTACAATATGAATCATCACAACTCTTTGAAAGATGACTCTATATAAATATATATATGTGTGGCTGTTGAATTTTTTACTGCAACAATTTTGTTCTCACAACGTGAGAAACACTACCAAACCAAACACACACCAGAGAGAGAGATTAGTGGTCTTCTTCATCAGAGATTACGTGAAAGTAATAAAGAGTAAGGAAAGAGAAAATCAATTACTGAAGACTTGGATTCATCATCAAGCATAGAGAAAGCAATGGATCAAATTAGTGTTTCTTCTTCTCTAAGAAAATGTTCATGGTTGAATTAGATCAAATCTAGATGATCTTTGGGATATGTAGATTTCATAAACATAGAAATCTAAATTTATATTTGGTATGAGAGCAAACTAGATTTGTTTAATTCAGCATTAGCAAAACATACTTAATTCGTTTGATCGAGTGTTTACGTATTTGTTTATTCTGGGTCATTCGTGACGATTAGAATTAATAACGATACATTCATGAACCGGTGCTTATCATTACAATTGACGGTTAATGCATATTTAATGTGTGAAAAAAAAATATATCACAATTGATAATAATAAAATATGCATTGTCGAAGATGGAATTATAGGAATGATGAGTAGTGGTGTTTTCATGCACGTAAATATGTTCAGTGATTGACATAAATGGTTTTGTTAGATTCTGTTTAAATAGTGAATGGTTGAAAAGTTACCTATCATTAGATAACTGGTTTTATGCATACACGTACTCCATTCCATGTATAAGTTCATGGCACTTTTGAATGTATTTAAATTCACGTTCACTGAGATGCGTATGAGCGTATCCATGATTCTGGGTTTTGTGTAGTGGAAAATTACTACATATGAATTCGTGTAGTGAAAAATTGCTTCCGCTGCAATTTTATAAGTTTAGGGTAATTGTGTTATGTAATATTAACACAGTAGAAAAATAATTTATACCAATTAAATAATTAAATATTTTAATGTTTATTTGTATATAACTTGTTAGTTATCAAAGTGGCCTTGTTATATTGCATATAGAAAGTAAAATTTTAAAGATTTATTAATTGATCATGATTAAAAAGATGCTAAAAAATGACATAAAAGTTTTGATTGATCAATTATTTTATTATATATATTTTTGAAGATCATCCAAAGGTGGATCATTGAATATAGTTAATAATATGAAAAGAATTAATCATTTTCAATATAGTCAATAATATGTATATTCAAAGGTAATATGTTTATTTGATTAATATGTGATTTGATTAATTATAAAATTATAATTTTAGCATCATTAAAAGTGTTTGTGTTTAAATATTGCCCAAAGGTTATTTAAATTCATGCATTAAATTTAAAGTTAGGTCTTAAGAGTTTGTGTAAAAGTGTCAAAGCACTAATAGATAAGCATGTTTACATGTTTGCAGCTTCTTCAAACTTGTATGCATCTGCTAACTTTGTCGTAAAGTTCAATGGGCTGAATTACGGTGAATGGTCTGACCATATCCGTTTTGCATTGGGTATTATGGCTTTGGACTCTGCAATACTAACGGATGAGGAACCTGTAGCCATTACAGGATATAGCTCTGAAATTGAAAAATCTCGTTATGAGATTTGGGAGCGATCTAACAGGCTGAGTCTGAACCTCATGAGAATGACAATGGCAGAAAGTGTTAAGCCATCTATGCCTAAGACAGAGAAAGCAAGGGAATTCATAGAGAAAATTAAGGAGTGTTCACAATCTGATTTGGCTGACAAGTCGATTGTAGGAAGTCTTATGAATGAGCTTACTACGAAAAGTTTGACTGGTCTCAGCCAATTCATGATCATGTGACCACATGTCTAACTTGGCAGCAAGGTTGTCAACCTTGGGAATGGAAGTTCATGAGAATTTCTTGGTCCAATTCATTATGAACTCTCTACCTTTTGAGTTTAGCCAGTTCCAAGTGAATTACAACACCATTAAAGATAAATGGGACTTTAAGGAGTTAAAGGCTATGTTGGTTCAAGAGGAAGGGAGAATTAAGAAAATGAAGGATCATGTTGTCAATCTTGTGGGCTATGGAAATGCTAGCAGCAATAATAAAGGAAAACCAAGTAGGAAGGACAAGATGAAGGATAAAACTTTCATGAAAGGCCCTGAAAGTCAAATTCAGAAGGAAAGGAAGTGTTTCTTTTGCAATAAAATGGGACACTTCAAGAAAGACTGTCCGAAAAGAAAGACATGGTTCGAAAAGAAAGGTACGCAACATATTTATGTTTGCTCTGAATTGAACCTTGTTGAAGTGCCTAAAAATACTTGGTGGTTAGATACTGGTGCTACTACTCATGTGTCTCATATTAAACAGGGATTCAGTTCGATTCAACCCATAAGAGGACCTGAACAATTCTTGTTCATGGGAAACAGAATGAAGGCACGAATTGAAGGCATTGGGACTTATAAGTTGATCTTGGACACTGGATGTCATGTAGATCTTGAAGGGTGTCTCTATGTACCTGAGTGTGCTAGAAATCTTGTTTCTGTTAGTAGGTTGGATAATTTAGGTTTTGTTTTTAAGATTGGACATGGTGTTTTCTCATTGTACCGAAATGATTACCTTAATGGAAGTGGTACTTTGTTTGATTCACTTTATCGTTTCAATCTTGATATAAAGTTTTCTGAATCTTTGTTTAATATTGAAAGTCAAGGCATTAAGCGTAGTGCATCTAATGAAAGTTCAGCTTTCTTGTGGCATCAAAGACTAGGTCACATTTCCAAGGAAAGAATTATGAGGTTGGTAAAGAATGAAATTCTTCCTCACTTGGATTTTAGTGATCTAGATGTGTGTGTAGACTGCATGAAAGGAAAGCAGACTAAACACATTACAAAGAAACCAGCCACAAGAAGTACTCAAGTTATTGAGTTAATTCACACTGATATATGTGGTCCGTTTGATGCTCCATCTTGGAGCGGTGAGAAATACTTCATCACCTTTATTGATGATTACTCACGTTATGGTTATACTTATCTGTTGCATGAAAAATCTCAGTCCGTGAATATCCTAGAGATATTCATTAATGAGGTGGAAAGGCAATTAGATAGAAAAGTGAAAGTAGTGAGGTCTGATAGAGGTGGTGAGTTTTATGGAAAATTCACGGAAAATAGACAATGTCCTGGTCCATTTGCAAAGCTACTTGAGAGTATAGGCATTTGTGCACAGTATGCAATACCTGGTACTCCTCAGCAGAATGGTGTTGCTGAGAGGTGGAATCATACTTTAATGGAAATGGTTAGGAGCATGATAAGTAATAGTTCTTTACCCCTTTCGTTGTGGACATATGCATTAAAGACTGCAACATATGTCTTAAACCGGGTTCCTAGTAAGGCAGTTCCTAAGACTCATTTTGAACTGTGGACAAGAAGGAAACCTAGCTTAAGACATTTACGTGTTTGGGGATGTCCAGCAGAAGTAAAGCCATATAATCCACATGAAAAGAAACTTGATTCGAGGACTGTCAGTGGCTTCTTTATTGGCTATCCAGAAAAATCAAAAGGGTATGTATTTTACTGTCCTAAGCATAGTACGAGAATAGTTGAAACGGGAAATGCTAGGTTCATTGAAAATGGTCAAACTAGTGGGAGAGGTGAACCAAGAAAGGTGGACATTCAAGAAGTTCAGGTTGAAGTTTCTTCACCTGTTGTCACACGTAAGGTTGTTGTTCCTATTGTTTCAGTACAGTCAAATGAGGCAATAGAACAACATGATGATGTACCAATCCCAATAGATGAAGAGACAATTAATGAACCTGTCGCTATTCATGAAGAAAATGGTGTACCACAAGAACCATTAAGGCGAGCTGGAAGGAACCGTAGATCTGCCATTTCAAATGACTATGTGGTTTATGCTGTTGAAAGTGAATGTGACTGAAGCATTGACGAAGACCCAAACACATTCCGAAAAGCCATGGAAAGTGAAAATTCTGAAAAATGGTCTATTGCCGCGAAAGAAGAAATAAAATCTATGGGTGATAATAATGTTTGGGACTTTGTAGAGTTGCCAAACGGTTTCAAAACCGTTGGTTCTAAATGGGTCTTTAAGACTAAACGCGACTCGAAAGGTAACATTGAAAGATACAAGGCTCGCCTTGTTGCCAAAGGTTTCACCCAAAAAGATGGCATTGACTATAAAGAGACCTTCTCTCCAGTTTCAAAGAAGGATTCTCTTAGAATTGTTTTGGCTTTGGTGGCTCATTATGATCTGGAGCTTCACCAAATGGATGTGAAAACCGCCTTTTTGAATGGAGAGCTTGAGGAAGAAGTATATATGGATCAGCCTGAAGGGTTTGTGGCCACAGGAAATGAACATCTGGTGTGTAAGCTGAAAAAGTCATATATGGGCTTAAACAAGCTTCCAGACAATGGTATTTGAAGTTTAATGATACCATTACGTCATATGGGTTTGTAGAGGTTATCGTTGACCGATGCATCTATATAAAGATCAGTGGGAGCAAATTTGTAGTTTTAGTCTTATATGTTGATGATATTTTGCTTGCTGCGAATGATATGGGTATGCTACATGATATAAAGAAATATTTATCTAAGAATTTTGAAATGAAGGATATGGGTGAGGCATCTTATGTGATCGGAATATAAATAATTCGAGATAGATCACAAGGATTGCTAAGTTTGTCTTAGAAAGGATATATCAATTAGGTCTTAGAGAGATATAGAATGAGTGAATGCTCTGCTGGTAAAATTCCAATTCAGAAAGGGGTCAAGTTCAATAAAATGCAATGTCCAAGAAATGAATTAGAACGTAAGAAATGGAAAGAATTCCTTATGCATCAGTGGTTGGGAGTTTGAACTATGTTCAGACATGTACTCGACCAGATATCAGTTTTGCTGTTGGTATGTTGGGTCGATATCAAAGTAATCCCGGAATGGACCACTGGAAGGCTGCAAAGAAGGTTCTCAGGTACTTGCAAGGCACCAAAGAGTTCATGCTTACATACAGGAGATCTGATGACCTCGAGGTCATTGGATATTCAGATTCAGACTATGCTGGATGCGTTGATAGTAGGAAATCGATGTTTGGATATTTGTTCTTGTTAGCTGGAGGAGCAATATCTTGGAAAAGTGGAAAGCAGTCTGTCATTGCTTCTTCCACTATGGAAGCCGAATTTGTGGCATGCTTTGAGGCCACAGTTCATTCATTGTGGCTGCGGAACTTTATCTCAGGGCTTCGGATTGTCGACAACATAGAGAAGCCGCTGAGAATTTACTGTGATAATTCCGCAGCTGTCTTCTTTTCAAAGAATGACAAGTACTCGAAAGGTGCTAAACACATGGAGATAAAGTACTTGTCTGTCAAAGAAGAAGTGCGGAAACGTAGAGTGTCTTTTGAGCATATAAGGACGGATATGATGGTTGCAGATCCGCTAACTAAGGGATTACCACCCATTGTGTTCATTGGCCATGTAGAGCGTATGGGTGTTATAGATAAGACCTTGCTGTTTTTATTATAGGATGCTTATTATGTATGAGACACTATGAATTCACTTAAAGTTATGTTTTTGGTTTTATTAGACATGTTATCATTAAAGTATGTGTACACATTTATGGTTATAGATAACATAAGTATTTTGAGAATTAAGGTTTTTCTCAATATAAAAAAATAATATAAAATTGGAATTGATTTGTGATACATGGAAGGGAGCATGTCGTTCAATGATGTGTGACCGCCATGATTCAGTCAGTTTGATTTTATTTAAGTCATTAAAGGTTAAGAGAACTTGATATTAAAGTGCGCATTAAAATTAATAAACCATTAAGTTGACACAAAGGCCAAGTGGGAGAATGTAAGAATATATTATATTCTATGTGGCATATGTGTCTTTCGGTTTAATAATAAAATTCACATTTATATTTAACATTGTAGATTCTAATATTAAAGACGACACCGTGATGAATCGGTTTCGATTAATGTATTAGAATTTGGGTGTATTGATAACCTTCTTCCCTTCTCTTAATTATATTACATAAGTAATATATATACATGTATATGTTAAGTCTATTAAATGGTGCTATTATGAACCAGTACAATATGAACCAGCACAACTCTTTGAAAAGTGACTCTATATACATGTATATATATGTGTGGCTGTTAAATTTTTTACTGCAACGGTTGTGTTCTCATAACGTGAGAAACACTACCAAACCAAACACACACCAGAGAGAGATTAGTGATCTTCTTCATCAAAGATCACGTGAAAGTAATAAGGAGTAAGGGAAGAGAAAATCAATTACTGAAGACTTGGATTCATCATCAAGCATAGAGAAAGCAATGGATCAAGGTTAGTGTTTTTTCTTCTCTAAGATAATGTTCATGGTTGAATTAGATCAAATCTAGATGATCTTTGGGATATGTAGATTTCATAAACATAAAAATCTAAATTTATACCCTCAAGAACCTTCCATCGATCACTCCTGAAACTGTAACACTCGTAACCATCACTAACAGATTTGCTTCTCAAAATCTTGTGGTTACCATCATCATCGTAACCGAAAGCATAAACGCCTGATCTATCGAATCTAGGTTAAACATGTGTCTAGGTTTGATCAACCTCGTTTCACCCAAATAGAGGTTACACACCATGAGCCTACTGTTTTTAAGGTTATCTTTGAAGACGCAAAGCAACGTAACAAGCCGTCATAGTGAAGGACTTGAGCTATCTCGATTTCATCAAATTTTGTTTACTTGGTTCACTGATTTTGATGTATCGATAAAATCGTCGTTGTTGATGATTCCATGGAAATCGAGTTTCGTCGAACAGATCGTGTAATTGACTAAGGTGAACCCTAGAATATGAGTTTTCGATAACGCTTCCCATTTTTTACAAGTTGATCGGAATGATCTGAGTGATGTAATCGGAACCCTAGAGATGATCTCGTCTACCAAAACCTCCGAGAGATTTGACATCGTCCTCGTCGTCATTTCTCTCAAATTTAGAAAAAGAAACTAACACCAAATTTCGAATTAAAAAATTTGTAATCAAAAAGGTAATTATCCCCAATTTATTGGAACAACTTAGTGGGCCGTAAAAATGGCCCAAACTGGCTTACTACTGATCTAATTAAATGGCGAGAAAGCCCGTATGCTTCGCCAAGGGGTTTTTTTTTTTGTAGTCTCTGGAACAGATGCAAAACAATCTTTCAACTTCTAGGCTAAAAACATGCAAAATCGGATGACTTCTATATTATTAGATTGATGCAAGAAGAAACAAATAAATAAATGCATGATTAATAATAATAATATCTTTCTTTTCTTTTGCCCAACAACACTTGGTTGATTTGTGCTGGCACTAAACTTGGAACATATATAGGAAGAGAACACAATTGGATCACAATATCCATTTCTGTCAGCTTCCCAAAGATGACCGTCTCCGATTCTCACAGGATTGGAGTATCCATCTTGTCCAATGATGTAAGCTGTTTCATATTGACATGTTTCGTTCCATCTATACCTAGAAGATTCGGAAACCACAGCAACTTTATTCTCCTCATCAATGAAGAAGCTTCTCCCAACACGAAATTCAGGGAGAGATGTCCTTTCCACTCTTAAGAACTTGATCCATGATACTTCACAGGGCTTAATCTTAGTCGTTATCCAAATCTCTATGAACGAACATGTCTCGTATTGTTGATATAACACAGACAGCTGATCTTCTCTTACACAAGACAGAATCACATCTTGTGTGTTTGTACTGGGGATTGCACAACACTAAGTAAATAAAGATTTTCGGGGAAAGAGTGAAGCTGGTTCTTTTATTAACGATAAAAACGTGAGGTCGTCACTAACACGAGTCAAGATTGAGCTCGTCAGTTCACAGGAGAACTAACAAGCTAATAATGACGAGCTCGGAAGCTGAAAGGAATTATACAAAAGACAATAACGGTTTTACACGCAAAGTATTGCTCTCTGGGTATTCTCTGGGGTCCGGATCTTTTTTCCAATAGATGTCTCGAGCTATTTATAAGCGAATGTAGAGTTAGGGCACTCTAGGGTTTTCTGTGTGAAATCCCGAGATTGTCCTCCGAGGTTGGCCGATTTCCTTCTATCTCTGGTGAGTCTTTGTTGGGCCGAGTTGGCATATGGGGCAAAGCCCATATCCAACAATAGTCCCCCCCTTAGTCCGGCGAGCGAGGTATTTCTGCGATCGGCGGGCGTACTTTGAGTCTTAACATATGCCTGCTCGGCGTTAGGCGTTCCAGACTGCTTCAAGAAGATCTAACTTTGTGCGGTGATGGTTAAAGCGATAGTTTTTGTTGAGTTCGGAGCTCATTCTGATGTTGTATGCGTTGAGTGTGTTGTTCTGGAGCGCGAAGCTTGTATGAATGTTATGTGTCTTGAGCACGTCTTTGCGGAGCGTGGCGCCTAGCTCGTGGAGCGTTGAGCGTGGATCTCATCTAGATGTCATGCGCCTTGAGCACGTTTTTACAGAATATAGTGCTTGATAATGGATCTGCAATGGTTGAGGACGGAGTTGCCGCACATAGTTCGTAACCATGGATCAAAGAAATTGAGCCAGACAGGCATGCGGAGATTAAGGTCGGCGAGCTTGAGATTGAGGTCGGCGAATGAGTTTCAGGTCTCCGAGTTTGAGGTCGGCGAGCGAGAGAGTGAGATTGAGGTCGCCACCGAGAGTGAGATTGAGTTCGGCGCCGAGAGTGAGATTGAGGTTGGCGAGAGTGAGATTGTCATCGTCGAACGGGGTCGAGAGGTAAAGAGAGGTCGGCGGACAAGGATTGATGAGTGCTGAGGTTGGTTCTTCCGAGATCGGTAGATTGAGGTCGGCGGGACGCTGCACGATGCCCCGGAGTTCGACAAATCCTCATTCCAGGTCGGCGCTTGTCCTACCATTGGGGCGACCTCCGAGGTCAACTCCTAAGATGGGTGTTCATGATGTGCGCTCGCATTCCACGTCCAAGCTGGAGGTAGACACAAAACTGGAGGTCGGCGAGCATAAGAATGACAAGCACGAGAGAGTTAGCGTGAGAGTGTCGAGCGTGAGAGCATCGAGCGTGAGAATGGCAAGCGCGAGAGCGACAAGCATGAGGGATGCGAGGAAATGTTCGTTATGCAGCTCGACTTTGTGCTTTACCAAAATAAAGTGGTAGGCGAGACTGACTCGTCG
>NC_025703.1:6543538-6543921 GCF_000633955.1 Camelina sativa | reverse complement strand
GACTGTTCCATTGTCCATCACTACCGTATGCAAAGATTGATACCTAACAAAATCCAATTTACCAAAGTGGGATTGATTACATTTTAACAAGCCACAACCAACCACAACTTAAACGACAAGATATGAACTTACCCGTTGAACTTGGGATCAGTTATGTAATCCTTCAGCTTTCCAGGAACTTCAGACCATACACTATGTACTAGTCCTAAGGCCTTGTAACAATCTCCTTCGTTGTCAACAATCAAACGTAGCCCATGAATGTCATGGATTTGATCCACTGTTAGCTTTTTCCTGGGACAATCGAAAGGGCAACATCAACGTTAGTCTTCTAGTAACACTCACACTGTTTGTTCTGTAAAAAGAGAGGAAAGAGAACTTACTTT
>NC_025703.1:6536791-6541108 GCF_000633955.1 Camelina sativa | reverse complement strand
TCTTATTCGTCTGTTTTAAGTTCGGCCGACCAAAGCTAAACCGATAATGAACATTAGTTACTATTTACGCAAATACCCTTTTACGTTTAATCCGGTCATTAGTTTCTAGTATTCAGTTAACCAAGTGGGATTATTATTAGTACAGTGACTACACTCTAATCTCGCTATCCATTATCAGATGTTTAAAGATTTAAAATACCACTTTGTTAGTGGTTTATCCCGTCAGCTTACAGTTATGATTCTCAACTCCTTGGCTTTGCTCGGTCTCTTAAGATCAACCTCCAGATTAGTGTAATTGACAAGTTCCAACTCACTGATACTTCACCTCACGAGACCTTGATCATCTGTGCTCAGTTTAGGCTGCATCACCTGAAGTATAGCCTCCCTGAAGAGAGAAGCGAAGCTCTGAGGGCACTGAGAAGATTAAGGCCAAAAGGAGTAATTCTTTGTGAGAACAATGGAGAAGACAATACCAGTGGGGACTTTGCAGCAGCGTTCTCCAGGAAACTTGAGTATCTGTGGAAGTTTCTGGATTCAACAAGCTCAGGATTCAAAGAAGAGAATAGCGAAGAGAGGAAGCTAATTGAAGAGATGGATGAAGGAAAAGATAAATGGTATGAGAGGATGAGAGAAGCTGGTTTTGCCGCAGAAGCATTTGGTGAAGATGCAATTGATGGAGCCAAATCTTTACTGAGAAAATATGACAAAAATTGGGAAATAAGAATGGAAGATGGAGACACCTTTGCTGGGTTAACATGGAAAGGAGAGGCAGTTTCCTTTTGTTCATTGTGGAAGTAGCTAGTTAGCTAGCTTCTTTATGTTTGTTTTGGTTTATCTATCTGAATAATCACAACCTTTCACCAGCTTATTGAATACTCACAAGAACAAGTATGTAATGATGCAGAAATTAGAAAGAAGATAGATTGCAAAAGGCTGTTGCAAAAGAAATATTCTTTACAAATCGTGTTCAAAAAGAGATGAAAGTACATATGACTGATAACAAAAGGAGATATAGATGCTACATGAAACTCATATTGCAAATGAGACTATCTAATTATCTCTTTGTTTCCTTTTGCTCGGCTTGTTGTGTTTCAGTGAGACTAAGCTTGGAACATAAGAAGTGAAGTATCGAGGCAGAGCAACTCCAACATTCACAGAGTCTTTAAAGTATCCATCCTTTCCAATGATACAAGCTTTTGAGTAGTTGAGCCTTCGATCAAAAACTACAGCGACTTGCTTCTCCTCGTCAATGAAGAAGCACCCAGCTCTAAAGCCATCCGTAAGCATCACCAAATCCATTCCCACAAACTTACTCCACAACACTACATTGGGCTGGATCTTAGTAGAAATCCAAATATCAATCGACTTGTAGCTCCGATATAACACAGCGAGCTTCTCATCTCTAACGCAAGTCAAAGCCACATTGTCTTCACCATCACCTTCAGAGTTAAACGGCAGTTTCAAAGGCTCACCAAATCTCTTTGTTGTAAAATCAAAACAGAGTAAATAATCTCTACTCTCTTCCGACTCCATCGGTTCCACACCTTCTCCTACTTCAACTCTCTCTGTAATACGCTTCGTAGCAAAAAAGTAAGCGTTTCCCTTCAAAGACAAGCTTCGTTTTTGACCTAGCGCTGTGTCTCCTCCGTCTGGAGTACCCTCTGTAAGAATATTTTATATTCTATGTGGCCTATATGTCTTTCGGTTTAATAATAAAGTTCAAGTTTATATTTAACATTGTAGATTCTAATATTAAAGACAACACCGTGATGAATCAGTTTCGATTAATGTATTAGAATTTGAGTGTATTGATAACCTTCTTCCCTTATCTTAATTATATTATATAAGTAATATATATACATCTATATGTTAAGTCTATTAAAAGGTGCTATTATGAACCAGTACAATATGAATCATCACAACTCTTTGAAAGATGACTCTATATAAATATATATATGTGTGGCTGTTGAATTTTTTACTGCAACAATTTTGTTCTCACAACGTGAGAAACACTACCAAACCAAACACACACCAGAGAGAGAGATTAGTGGTCTTCTTCATCAGAGATTACGTGAAAGTAATAAAGAGTAAGGAAAGAGAAAATCAATTACTGAAGACTTGGATTCATCATCAAGCATAGAGAAAGCAATGGATCAAATTAGTGTTTCTTCTTCTCTAAGAAAATGTTCATGGTTGAATTAGATCAAATCTAGATGATCTTTGGGATATGTAGATTTCATAAACATAGAAATCTAAATTTATATTTGGTATGAGAGCAAACTAGATTTGTTTAATTCAGCATTAGCAAAACATACTTAATTCGTTTGATCGAGTGTTTACGTATTTGTTTATTCTGGGTCATTCGTGACGATTAGAATTAATAACGATACATTCATGAACCGGTGCTTATCATTACAATTGACGGTTAATGCATATTTAATGTGTGAAAAAAAAATATATCACAATTGATAATAATAAAATATGCATTGTCGAAGATGGAATTATAGGAATGATGAGTAGTGGTGTTTTCATGCACGTAAATATGTTCAGTGATTGACATAAATGGTTTTGTTAGATTCTGTTTAAATAGTGAATGGTTGAAAAGTTACCTATCATTAGATAACTGGTTTTATGCATACACGTATTCGATTCCATGTATAAGTTCATGGCACTTTTGAATGTATTTAAATTCACGTTCACTGAGATGCGTATGAGCGTATCCATGATTCTGGGTTTTGTGTAGTGGAAAATTACTACATATGAATTCGTGTAGTGAAAAATTGCTTCCGCTGCAATTTTATAAGTTTAGGGTAATTGTGTTATGTAATATTAACACAGTAGAAAAATAATTTATACCAATTAAATAATTAAATATTTTAATGTTTATTTGTATATAACTTGTTAGTTATCAAAGTGGCCTTGTTATATTGCATATAGAAAGTAAAATTTTAAAGATTTATTAATTGATCATGATTAAAAAGATGCTAAAAAATGACATAAAAGTTTTGATTGATCAATTATTTTATTATATATATTTTTGAAGATCATCCAAAGGTGGATCATTGAATATAGTTAATAATATGAAAAGAATTAATCATTTTCAATATAGTCAATAATATGTATATTCAAAGGTAATATGTTTATTTGATTAATATGTGATTTGATTAATTATAAAATTATAATTTTAGCATCATTAAAAGTGTTTGTGTTTAAATATTGCCCAAAGGTTATTTAAATTCATGCATTAAATTTAAAGTTAGGTCTTAAGAGTTTGTGTAAAAGTGTCAAAGCACTAATAGATAAGCATGTTTACATGTTTGCAGCTTCTTCAAACTTGTATGCATCTGCTAACTTTGTCGTAAAGTTCAATGGGCTGAATTACGGTGAATGGTCTGACCATATCCGTTTTGCATTGGGTATTATGGCTTTGGACTCTGCAATACTAACGGATGAGGAACCTGTAGCCATTACAGGATATAGCTCTGAAATTGAAAAATCTCGTTATGAGATTTGGGAGCGATCTAACAGGCTGAGTCTGAACCTCATGAGAATGACAATGGCAGAAAGTGTTAAGCCATCTATGCCTAAGACAGAGAAAGCAAGGGAATTCATAGAGAAAATTAAGGAGTGTTCACAATCTGATTTGGCTGACAAGTCGATTGTAGGAAGTCTTATGAATGAGCTTACTACGAAAAGTTTGACTGGTCTCAGCCAATTCATGATCATGTGACCACATGTCTAACTTGGCAGCAAGGTTGTCAACCTTGGGAATGGAAGTTCATGAGAATTTCTTGGTCCAATTCATTATGAACTCTCTACCTTTTGAGTTTAGCCAGTTCCAAGTGAATTACAACACCATTAAAGATAAATGGGACTTTAAGGAGTTAAAGGCTATGTTGGTTCAAGAGGAAGGGAGAATTAAGAAAATGAAGGATCATGTTGTCAATCTTGTGGGGTATGGAAATGCTAGCAGCAACAATAAAGGAAAACCAAGTAGGAAGGACAAGATGAAGGATAAAACTTTCATGAAAGGCCCTGAAAGTCAAATTCAGAAGGAAAGGAAGTGTTTCTTTTGCAATAAAATGGGACACTTCAAGAAAGACTGTCCGAAAAGAAAGACATGGTTCGAAAAGAAAGGTACGCAACATATTTATGTTTGCTCTGAATTGAACCTTGTTGAAGTGCCTAAAAATACTTGGTGGTTAGATACTGGTGCTACTACTCATGTGTCTCATATTAAACAGGGATTCAGTTCGATTCAACCCATAAGAGGACCTGAACAATTCTTGTTCATGGGAAACAGAATGAAGGCACGAA
>NC_025703.1:6531666-6534117 GCF_000633955.1 Camelina sativa | reverse complement strand
ACTATGAATTCACTTAAAGTTATGTTTTTGGTTTTATTAGACATGTTATCATTAAAGTATGTGTACACATTTATGGTTATAGATAACATAAGTATTTTGAGAATTAAGGTTTTTCTCAATATAAAAAAATAATATAAAATTGGAATTGATTTGTGATACATGGAAGGGAGCATGTCGTTCAATGATGTGTGACCGCCATGATTCAGTCAGTTTGATTTTATTTAAGTCATTAAAGGTTAAGAGAACTTGATATTAAAGTGCGCATTAAAATTAATAAACCATTAAGTTGACACAAAGGCCAAGTGGGAGAATGTAAGAATATATTATATTCTATGTGGCATATGTGTCTTTCGGTTTAATAATAAAATTCACATTTATATTTAACATTGTAGATTCTAATATTAAAGACGACACCGTGATGAATCGGTTTCGATTAATGTATTAGAATTTGGGTGTATTGATAACCTTCTTCCCTTCTCTTAATTATATTACATAAGTAATATATATACATGTATATGTTAAGTCTATTAAATGGTGCTATTATGAACCAGTACAATATGAACCAGCACAACTCTTTGAAAAGTGACTCTATATACATGTATATATATGTGTGGCTGTTAAATTTTTTACTGCAACGGTTGTGTTCTCATAACGTGAGAAACACTACCAAACCAAACACACACCAGAGAGAGATTAGTGATCTTCTTCATCAAAGATCACGTGAAAGTAATAAGGAGTAAGGGAAGAGAAAATCAATTACTGAAGACTTGGATTCATCATCAAGCATAGAGAAAGCAATGGATCAAGGTTAGTGTTTTTTCTTCTCTAAGATAATGTTCATGGTTGAATTAGATCAAATCTAGATGATCTTTGGGATATGTAGATTTCATAAACATAAAAATCTAAATTTATACCCTCAAGAACCTTCCATCGATCACTCCTGAAACTGTAACACTCGTAACCATCACTAACAGATTTGCTTCTCAAAATCTTGTGGTTACCATCATCATCGTAACCGAAAGCATAAACGCCTGATCTATCGAATCTAGGTTAAACATGTGTCTAGGTTTGATCAACCTCGTTTCACCCAAATAGAGGTTACACACCATGAGCCTACTGTTTTTAAGGTTATCTTTGAAGACGCAAAGCAACGTAACAAGCCGTCATAGTGAAGGACTTGAGCTATCTCGATTTCATCAAATTTTGTTTACTTGGTTCACTGATTTTGATGTATCGATAAAATCGTCGTTGTTGATGATTCCATGGAAATCGAGTTTCGTCGAACAGATCGTGTAATTGACTAAGGTGAACCCTAGAATATGAGTTTTCGATAACGCTTCCCATTTTTTACAAGTTGATCGGAATGATCTGAGTGATGTAATCGGAACCCTAGAGATGATCTCGTCTACCAAAACCTCCGAGAGATTTGACATCGTCCTCGTCGTCATTTCTCTCAAATTTAGAAAAAGAAACTAACACCAAATTTCGAATTAAAAAATTTGTAATCAAAAAGGTAATTATCCCCAATTTATTGGAACAACTTAGTGGGCCGTAAAAATGGCCCAAACTGGCTTACTACTGATCTAATTAAATGGCGAGAAAGCCCGTATGCTTCGCCAAGGGGTTTTTTTTTTTGTAGTCTCTGGAACAGATGCAAAACAATCTTTCAACTTCTAGGCTAAAAACATGCAAAATCGGATGACTTCTATATTATTAGATTGATGCAAGAAGAAACAAATAAATAAATGCATGATTAATAATAATAATATCTTTCTTTTCTTTTGCCCAACAACACTTGGTTGATTTGTGCTGGCACTAAACTTGGAACATATATAGGAAGAGAACACAATTGGATCACAATATCCATTTCTGTCAGCTTCCCAAAGATGACCGTCTCCGATTCTCACAGGATTGGAGTATCCATCTTGTCCAATGATGTAAGCTGTTTCATATTGACATGTTTCGTTCCATCTATACCTAGAAGATTCGGAAACCACAGCAACTTTATTCTCCTCATCAATGAAGAAGCTTCTCCCAACACGAAATTCAGGGAGAGATGTCCTTTCCACTCTTAAGAACTTGATCCATGATACTTCACAGGGCTTAATCTTAGTCGTTATCCAAATCTCTATGAACGAACATGTCTCGTATTGTTGATATAACACAGACAGCTGATCTTCTCTTACACAAGACAGAATCACATCTTGTGTGTTTGTACTGGGGATTGCACAACACTAAGTAAATAAAGATTTTCGGGGAAAGAGTGAAGCTGGTTCTTTTATTAACGATAAAAACGTGAGGTCGTCACTAACACGAGTCAAGATTGAGCTCGTCAGTTCACAGGAGAACTAACAAGCTAATAATGACGAGCTCGGAAGCTGAAAGGAATTATACAAAAGACAATAACGGTTTTACACGCAAAGTATTGCTCTCTGGGTATTCTCTGGGGTC
>NC_025703.1:6528857-6529650 GCF_000633955.1 Camelina sativa | reverse complement strand
GTGGTTTGGGCGAGGTCGCCATTGAGAAGGATCAAGAAATGATGGGTTTACGCGCAACTGGTAGTGTCGCCGCTATTGAAAGAGACTTGTTGAGAGGTCAGCAGGCTGGGTTTAGTTGCCGCGAGCTTACCTAGACTTCCCACGAGGTCGCCCGTGCTGGTGTTAGACGAGCTGGAGTGCGGCGTGACCGAGACTTCGCAGATCTGGGTCCTGTTAATCTACGTGAAGGTGACGAGGGCAAGGGAGGCGCTACTGAGGGTGTCGCCTTCACAGGTCGTCGGATCGGAGGCGATGCACATATGGTCGGTAAATCATTAGTTGAGGTCGGCGAATCGCCTATTCTTGATCGGCATATGTCTNGTTGATCTTCGGTGTTGAGCTGCGAGTTGGTCGTCGATGTCAAGCTGCGAGGCCATTGTTTGGGTTGGGTTTATGGACAGACCATTGCGTAAAACCGAAATTGTGAAGGTTTGGGAAGCTCTTGCGTGAACTNGGTACTTGGTTGTGTGGCGATGACGAAAATGCAGATCGGCTTGCGATTGGGGTTTCGCGCGATCATGATTGAGATCGGTCTTTCGAGCATGGAGGGGGATCAATTGGAGAGGGTGAGCGGTTGTGCGTCAGAGTTGGCGAAATCAACACTATGGGTGAGGGGGTCGGCCAATGGAGGTCGGTGGAGCGTTGTACAGTGCCCTAGAGATCGTCCCTGTGTGGGCGGCATATCTCCAATCCATGTCGGCACTTGTCTAACCGTTAGGGTGAACTCCGAGGTCGGCTCATAATTGGAGGTGGC
>NC_025703.1:6525540-6526825 GCF_000633955.1 Camelina sativa | reverse complement strand
TGTGTGAGATCGCCCATGGTCGGCCGACATGATCGTGTTAGTTCGATGGGTGATTATAGCGACCTTGAGATAGGTGAGGATGAGGTCGGAATTGTCAGAATCGCAGGTCGGCATTTTGAGCCGAGATCGATCGTGGGCGGCAATCACATGGAATCTCTGAGATCTGCGGTCGCAAGTTCCGACGAGGGTAANGATTAAGGTAAGCTTTTTTATGTTAGAGCGCTCCCCCTCCTTCTAGCGCCAGGTCGGCATGTCGCTGCGAGGTATTCGTGAATTTTAAAAGACTAGCTCAAGCGACATCGGCGAGTTCGTCATGAATTTTTTGGGTTAGTTCTAGGANCGGCTCATAATTGGAGGTGGCAAGGTTGACTATACAAGTATATTGGAGGCGTATTGGGAGATATGAGCGAGAGAGGTCAGCAGGATATTCTCCAAAGAACAAAACCTAGCCGCCGCTCGTCGCTTCTTTGCCGATAGTCGGTCGGCAGGATATTCCGTTGACCGTCGATCGAGATGACCTAATGGTGGTTGGCGGTCTCCCTGGTTCAGCCCGCGACCATAAGAAATAAATCTGAGGTCGGCATAGGGCCACGAGGGCGGAGAGAACTCTACAACGGGGGTTGGCGCGGGCTGCACGCGGATCTTCCTTGGAACAAGATCGAGAGGTTGAGGTTGGCGAGGATGGCCATCATGAGGTCGTCCCCAATCTCGGCTTGGGCGGCGACCGCTCTCGAGGTTGGTCTCGAGGTTCGTTGGGTGGAGATGGCTCATGGGAGCGAGAGGGGAGGTCGGTATAATGAGTGTGATTCTCGCTTGGTTGGGAGCGAGGTAAAGGTCGGCTTTGCGACCATGAGGTGAGATAGGCAAAGGGATGGTGAGCTCGAGAGTGAAGGCATGAACGCTGGTTTTGGTCATCGTGAGATCGACACCTCTCGTGAGATTGGTACGTTTCGTAAGATCGGTTTCTCTTGCGAGGCTGCCCGTGGTGATGCTTTGTCAATCGGAGGGCGGAGCGACCAAGAATCTGCCGATCTGGATTCGGCTAGCTTTGAGACCGATCGGGAGGATGTGGAGCTGAGCGGTGATGTCGGCTTTGGTTGTCGCGAGCTTGGCGACACCTCTCGTGAGGTCGGCACTTCTCACGGTGATGCTTTCGACGGTATCGATATTGATATTAGGGAATAGTGGAGTTTTGGTTTCAGCATCAAAAGGTTTGACCGACGATCGTGATTTTGACGACATTCTTGAGTTTGGTGAAAAGTGGTGGTTTCATGGATCTTTCTTT